>NW_022884585.1:0-175075 GCF_011952205.1 Bombus bifarius | reverse complement strand
AGTTTCTCGAGTATCTAATTACCACGGTTACTTGTCCGATTCTATAATAATCGCAGTTGCACTAGTCAATGTCTTCCCTATTGCACAACGACAATGTGTAATCCAAATGAAGATTCGTTTCACGCCTCTAACCCTAATTCTAATGTAAACCCGACATTTATAATGTAAAAAATGTATATGTAATACAAAAAGAATGTAGAATATAGGTACTAATGTTTAATCTGATTTTCTGTAATTTTGACAGTTTTGTAATCTTTTATTTTTATACTGTTATATTTTCTATATCTTTGTGCTCTTGTATTTTTTATATAATTCTATATTCAAGTAACAGTATAAAAAGGATACGAAAAGTATGGAATGGCAATGCATGTAACGGTACGTGAATGTTACGCGTGCGCAAGATAACCAGGAGAGGTTGTATAGGAATCAAGAGGTCGTTGGACAAAGAGAACGTTTTTTAGCATTACGTTATGTTTAAGACATTCATATATTCTGCAGATATTAGTTCCTATCAGTATACCCACGTCGTTATTAACAAGATGTTTATGTATTTCCATTATCTTTGTTTTAAAATTCACTGTTATTTTGGGAATTTGTTAAAAAATCTCTTAATCCTTTTAGGAGATGTATCACTCTAAACTGAGATCTAAACTCAGATCACAGGTTTTTTTTTATTTTATAGATTAGATTCACAATTTGTCCAGTTTGGACATTTGGTAGAATTTTTTAGCTGTTAGATTATTATGTGGATAGCTACCCCCAGTGGGATACCATCTTCGTGTTTGTTTGGTTGTGTCCTTTGTGAGGTCTGCTGGGTATTTCCCTTTCAGCCTTCTATCCATGTTTGAGGTGTTGATCGTTTCCGCAGCTAGCCAGTTTGGCTGTGTTCCTATTCTTTCTTTGTATTTTTCTGCGTGTCTGCTAATTTTCTCTTTGACCATTGGTATTCCCAGGTCCTTCCGTATGCCTTCGCTTCTAACGTACCATGGGGCGTTTACTATTGTTCTAAGAATTTTAGCTTGTACTGTCTCTATTTTGTTTATATGGCTCATTGCCGCTGCCCCCCATAGTGGTATTCCGTACGTCCAGATTGGTTTTATGATCGTTTTGTATATTTTTAATTTATTTTCTATGCTTAATTTGGATTTTCGACTTGTTAGCCAATGCATTTGTCTCCTTGTTGTCTGTATTTTGTCTATTATTGATTTAGTATGCTGTTTCTATGTGAGTTGTGTTTCTAGGTGGTCTAGTCCTAGGTATTTGACTTGCCTTGTTTGCGGTATGTGCGTGCCGTTCGGTAGGATGTTTGATGGTGTCTGTTTTCGCAGTGTGAGTGTAATATGGTTGCATTTATCGGGGTTTGCTTTTATTTGTTTATCTTGCAGCCACTTTTCTATTTTTGTGATATGTTCTTGTAGTAATTTGACTGCTGTTTCTGGGTTAGTGTGCCTGACTAGTACAGCTGTGTCGTCCGTGAGTGTCAGTATTTTGCTATTGGTAGTTGTTGGTATGTTTTGTGTATAGTATTGATCCTAAGACGCTTCCTCGCGGAACTCCTGCCTTGATGTCTTTAACTTCAGAGTATGTGTCCTTGATTTTTATTACGAAGGTTCTGCTGCTTAAGTAAGATTTTATTAATTGGTATATTTGCTCCGGAAATTGTTTCCTGATTGTTTGTAGTAGGCTTTCGTGGTTTATTTTGTCAAATGCTTTATCTATGTCCATAGAGAGGGCTGTACAGTATTGTTTGTTTTCTAATGCTAGTATTATTTCTTTAATGAGCCTGTGCATTTGCTCTATAGTGGAGTGTATGTTTCTGAATCGAAATTGGTGATCTGGTATTAATTTTTCCTTCTATATTATTGGTTTTATGCGGTTGCATATTATTTCCTCTAGTATTTTGGAAAACACAGGAAGTAGTGATATTGGTCTGTAAGATGCAGTTTGGTGTGGTTCTTTGCCTGGTTTAGGTAACATTATGTCCTGTGCTAGTTTCCACAGTTTAGGAAAGTATTGGATTCTTAGTATTGCATTGAATATTATTGTCATTAGTGTTATCGCTTTTGGCGGAAGGTTTTTCAAGATTTTACCATTGATTAGGTCGATTCGTGGTGCTTTATTGTTTTTTGTTTTCTCGATTATGTTTCTAATTTCTTGTGCTGTTGTTTTAGGTATGGTATAGTGGTTGTCAGTTGAGGTACTAGTGGTAAACGCATCCTCGTCCGTATGACATTTGGGGTTGCTGTTGTTGATATTATGTGGTATAAATGTGTTTCAAAGGTGGTTGGAAAATTCTTCAGCTTGCTCTTCGTTGCTTCTTGCCCATGTGTTGTCTGCCGTCCTGATTGCTGGGACTAGTTTTATTGGTTTCTTTTTTTTCGTGGCTTTCCATAGGGAGTAGTTGGAGTTCTCGTGAGCAGAGAGTGACTCTATGAATTTTGTGAATTCGTTATTGTTGTGCACTTTTATTTTGTTTTTTATTTCCTTTGCAAGTTTGTTTAGGTGTTTTTTGTTTTCTCGTGTTCTATGTTTTTGCCATTTTGCTTTCGCTTTTCTTTTTTCTCTAATTTTTTCAAGTATGTCTGATGGAATTATTTTTGTTTGTCTGTTGGTTGGTTCAGGTATAGTGGTTGTCCATGATGCTTCTTGGATAGTTTCTGTCAATGGTGTTACTGCCTGTTCGACGTGTTCGGGTGTTTCCAATGGGATGCTGCAACTGGTTTTGCTCTCGATTATTTCTTTAAAAATTTGCCATTTGGTTGTTCTGTTGCATAGTGTCCCTGGATTGCTATAAAGTATTAATTTGTTTCTGTAAGCAATTGGGCTGTATGCAATGAGGCTGGGTGTTATTTTTAGTTTATTTGCGTTTAGTCCCTTTGTAACTGCAAAATCGAGTAGGCCAGGTATTTTGCTCAGGTCTGTCGGCCAGTATGTCTTCCTGTGGATAATATATTGAGGTTGTTGTTAATGTATTTTTCCAGGGTTCTACCTCGAGGTGTGGTAATTCTTGATTCCCATAGCGTGTGGTTTGCATTGTAGTCTCCCGTTGCGATATACTTGTCACCTAAGTGTTGAAAGTACTCTTCCCACGTTTGTGATGTCATTTTGTGTCGCGGTGGTACATATACTGCTGACAACTGTAAATGGTTGCTGCTAGTTTGTACAGTAACGGTGGTTGCTTGTATATATTCCTTACTAGCTTGGCTGTGTTAGTGGTGTTTAATGTCGTTTCTTATTATTACTGCGGTCTCTCCGTGTGATTTTCCTGAGGGATGCTTGGTATCATATATTGTGTAGTACGGTATTTTTATGTAACTTTTTATAGTGAAGTGTGTTTCCGATACGAGTAGTATGTCGATATTATTATTAGACAGGAATGTTTTAGTTTCTAGGGCCCTTTGTTGTAGTACGTTAGAGTTCCAGGCTGCTATTTTAAGCATGTCCATTTTTATTTTTTACTTAGCAAGTTTGTGAGTAGTTGTAACATGACTGTTGTTTGTTGTACTTGTTGCCTTAGTATTGTGTTTTTCTCACTTACCATTTTTCTTAATATCTCTGTACCTTTAATGGATTGTCTGAGCATTTCTTTGATTTCTGTATCGTCTTCGGTGTTGTTGCTTTGATTCTGTTTGTTTGTGGGCGTTGTTTGTCTAATGTTTTGGGTTACTTGCGCGTAGCTGCGGTTTCCTTGGGGATCGGTGTTTCCGTTTATAGCTTTTGGTTCATTTTGTGCTTTCAATGTTGCTTAATTATCCGTTATACTTTGTTGTGGTTGGTAGTTATTGATTGATCTATTGCCAAGTGGTGGAAACTGTTTACGTTGTGATTGTTTTCTGATTTCGCATCCTTTATAGCTGGCTGGGTGGTTTCCATTACAGTTGTAACATTTTACTTCATTTATTTTCCCTACGTATGGACAGTGTGTTGTTAAATGCTTCGTATCGTATCTTGTCATATTGTTTATTGCTCTTGTTTGGTGACCAATTTTTGCTAATTCGTCACTTAATTTTTTTTGTGTTAGTTTTTGAATGTAGTCCTCTTATAACTATTTCGTAGCTCCTTTCCGTTTTCAGCTGGTATGTGTGATACACAGCGTTTTTTCTTTTAATTCCTTTATCACTTTTCTATAATTTTCTGGGGTGTTTATTTGAATTTTTACTTGTTCTAATTTTGTTTGTTTTATTGTGTAGTTTTCCTTCCCAACTATATCGTTTAGTCGATCAATAAGCGGGTCTATTATCTGGGCGTCGACAAATATTGGTGGTGGTTTTGTAGTTTGCGTTGATTTAGTTGTGTTTTTGGTTGTTGGGTCGTCTATTTCTTCCGTAAGTGAGCTGAAGGAGTTTCTTAATGGTAATTCTTGCAGCCATCGCTGCTTTTCTGTATCTGAATTTCCTGTTATTTTTCGTTTCTTGTTATAACTTGCCACCTTCCAGCTTTCATCCTGTTGGGTTAATTCGTTATTGGTAATATTCTCTTCATTGTTTGGTATTGTTTCCATATCAACTTCGTTTGTAGCTGAGCATTCCTGTTCTTCGTTTATTGGTTGGCTTGGTTTTGATATGTTTGTTGTTTTATTTATGTAGTATTGTTCGTCTTTGTTAATTATTTTTATCGGTGGGATGTGCTTTTTCATTTTAGTTTTGCTTGTAGTCTTCTTAGTAGAAGACACGAGTTTCCACCATTTAGCTATGGGCGTTGTCGTTCGTAACTTTCTCTTCCCCACTTGCCGCACTTTTTCTGAAGCACTGTTTTACACGTCCGTTTAGCTCGGTTGCTCTGGCAGAACTCGATTTACAACATTGAGAACATTTATTTCGAAAATTCTTTCTGGCATGAAGCTTCTGTATTAATACAAAAGGCACGAATTAAGATATATGATTGTTCACAAGTATTAGAGCACTTGCTGATCTTATAGATTTTATAGAAAATGTGATACATGATTGACCAAGATTATTAAGAAAATGAAGTTTACATCCGTATGAGATTAACGATCCGAAATACACACTTTGTGAAAATTCGTGACAGTTGGAGGAAAAGTAATGAATTAACGATTATGTGACAGCAATTAAAATCCATCGATCTAAGGTCTTTATTAAATTAAATAGTTCAAAATCGTTTACATATTAGGTGATCCCATAAGTTTTTGTGTATATATTTATACACTTTTGTGTATATATTTCATGTGTCGATTTCTAAACATACGGCCATACGGGACCAATGCACTTGAGCTTAGCTGATCGAGAACAGCATAAGATCGTAATATAGTGAACACAGTGACTTCTAACAGTAAAAAATCACGAGTGAAATGCGTATCCATTTTCGACATCTCATGTTATATGAATTTCGGAAAGAAAGTTCGGTAACAATTGCCAGGAAAAACATATGTGCTGTTTACGGAGAAAATACGCTTTCATCTCGCACCTGTAGGAAGTGGTTCCAACGTTTTAGAGCTGGGAATTTCTGTTTAGAAGAGGAGGTACGCTCCGGGCGTCCTCCTCAGACAGACGGAGATAAAATTCGGGATCTTGTTGAAAAATCACCAAGTTTGACAGTTCAAGAGATGTCAAATGTCCTGAAAATACCTAAGACAACGATTCATAGGTGTTTAAAAAAATGGGGATGGTGTCAAAGTTGAACGTTTGGGTGCCCCATGAACTTACGGAACGGAACCGTCTTGAACGAACGACAGCGTGCATGTCATTAATTGCACGTAATAAACGTGAACCATTCCTTAAACGCCCCTGGTAACTGGTGATGAAAAGTGGATACTTTTCGAAAACCCTGAACGGAAACGTAGTCGATCCCAACGAAATCAGCCACCTGAACGCTGTGCAAAACCAGGGTTACATCCACGTAAAGTTCTTTTGTGTGTATGGTGGGATTATAAAGGAATACTCTATTTTGAACTTTTATCTAGTGGTGATACCATTAATTCAGACAAATATTGCGCTCAGTTAGAAAAATTAAGGGAAGCACTAGCGGAAAAACGGCCAGGTTTAGTGAATAGGAACAACGTTATCTTCCATCACGACAATGCTAAACCGCATGTCGCGAAAAGCGTTACAAAAAAATTGTCTGAATTTAATTGAAAAATTTTACCACATCACCCATATTCCCCAGACATTGCCTCATCTGATTACCACCTGTTCAGAGCATTACAACACTTTTTAGCAGCTAAAAAATTTGAAAATATTGACACTCTCAAAAATAGCTTAGAAAATTATTTTAAAGAAAAACAAGAGAACTTTTATCGAGACGGAACCTACCAGAAAAATGGGAAGAAGTTGTACAACGAGAGGATTACATTTTTTCATGAAACTGAAAGGTATGTAAACGATCTTAACATATATAAGCTCTCGAAAAACGGCACGAACGGCATAAATATATCAAAAGATTATAATAAAAGAATGTAATAGAATATCTAATGTCCGTACTTGTAAATACAACGAAAAACGTAACGTGTAGATTGCAGATGTTTATGAATGTAAAATTTGCGAAAAGCATATGAAAGTTATACACATAAAATATACAAATATTGATATATGCACGAAAACTATGCGTATATGCACAAAGATATGTACAATCTATGAGTAATATGTCTAATATTGATTTATTAACGTTATGTGAATTGATACAAAAGGATATATAACAATTTCGTTTTAAATAAAAATCTATTTATGACGACGCGCCAAAATTCGCATTACGATAAATTACGATAAATTATAAATTACTTTTCCGTATCTGCAGCACTCGAATTGTACAAGTAATGTGTGCGTTTGAGGGCCCGACCTTTTGGTCGACCGCGCCATACCTGCAGTAAAAACGCATACTGGCTTCGCATTTAGATGTTCGCGTTCGACTTGGGAATGGCGCGCATAGATGGTCGGCGCACGACTTGCCCTCTCCTTGCGGATCATTGGACAAGTTAAATCTGCCCTTTCGGGCGGCAGCTCGCTTAGCCGGCGCCACGCCACGCGCCACGCGATACGTGCATCGCGCCGCGCCGTTAGCAGCGGTGGCCACGAGAAGGCGGAGCTGCCAGTATATAGCTCGGTCCCAGCAGGTTGGCTCTCCAGCCGATTATTCCTGCACCGTCTCGGCAACCATTTTGTATGCTTACAGCCTGCACCGACGGTCACAGGTTTCCTCTCCAACTCGCACACTTTGTGTTTTTTTCTGCGCCCTGGTTCTTCGTTACTCTTGTTTTCCCGGTTCTATCTTGTTTATTGTCCTATCTTCCTTTTAAATACAGTAACGAGGTTTATTCAATTTCGATAACATAGTATTAGTAAGATATCGAAGCTAGCAACTTTTCTTTGAAGTATATTTTATATTTCTTAAATTATTCGGGTAAAGATAACTCCACACTGACGGCCTATTGTCCACAGACAGATGTCGTAGTAATCGGCGGACAATGTCTGTCAGTGAAACTTAAGGCGCGTACGGGCAGACTACAGGCGTCTGTAGACATTGCCTGCCGACAACACATGCCAAAACATGTATATAAACTGCCTGCAAGCAACGTCGCTTGTCCACTAGAAGTTTGCCGGGTATCACTGCGTATCGATGAGTCGAAGATGCCTTGGAAATGCAACACACGGATTGTTTAAATCTACCTGTAATCCAATCAAGCTAGCCTAAAAAAAAGACAAATTCAACATTAAATTGTATCGGACATTTTGCTACAACGCTCAACTGATAGAAATCATGCTCAGGAACAAATATATGTCTTTGCTAACTTTCTAAATATATGTAGACGACGTTTTAAATTGCTAGTAGTTGAAACAAACAATATGATATATATTTGAGTGATCTATAAGGATTTACAGGCCCACTGGGAAATCTTATTAGTGTTCTCTTGCACTATGTATTAAAGCGCATCAACACCGATAGAAGCACTGTACACGCGATATCGTCGCAGTGTCTCCTGAAAATCGGCGATAAGTCGCTCGAAACTTTACAGGAAACATTTCTCCTTGTTCTACTGACAATCACATAGCATGTGTCATTGCTGGAATTTGATAAATTTGGTTGAGAACACGAAAGAATTTTCCGTTTACAGTAAAGCAAGGGACTATCGAGTTGGAACAATTCGTGTTTGAAAATAGCGTTCTATGCTAAAATAGCGGTGGAAATTATACTACATGTAAAAGTGAGTCATAAAAACAAATATAATTTTCTTATTTTCTATCTTTTTTACTTTTATTGCAAGTTTGATTTCTATACATATAACTGTTTTCAATTTAAGGAGGAACTTATTTTCTTAAGGGCTTTTCATACAAATTTGAAAAATAACTGTTGTTTTTGATCCTTTATCTCTATCTTTATCCTTCTATTTTTGTGAGACTGTATCGGTTATTTATTCTTAATTTTTACAATCCGAAGTCTAATTTATGTGCCGTATTAATTTTCTGTGAATAATTTAGAGATATGTGAAATCTTGCTATATATATATATTGTTTGGTACCTATTAGAAGTGCGTTCGATCTAGCGTGGAAAATTCTTAATTTTAATAAAATAGTTTCAAATTGCTAAGGCTGGGGCAAACTAAGAAGTTTCTGGAATATACAGGGTAGTAAGTCGCTTCGCAAATATGTGTACATCGGGACAATATGTTACATATGTAATCCCTTACACAGTTTCATATTATCTTGTAAAATAATCATTCTTCTTTTAATATCAGTTGGTTTTTGTATTTTTATTTCTTTTATCTCATAGGTTATAATTCCTTTAGGAAATTTTTGCAAAAATTTTAGCTGGAAATTTTCAGAAAACCTTATTCCTGAACAAAATTTGTTTTGTACTACGAACTGTCGCATTTAAATAAGAAAAATTCTATTTATTTAATTTTGTTATTAAGCTTATTCATATCCAACTTCAAATTATCTGTAGCTTGTTTATAATTAATTAAGTTTGAAATGTTTGTTTGTTAGTTATTACAAAAGGGTCATAGCTAAGTTTTTGAGTTGTGCTCAGGTTATTATAACTTCAGTTGTTATGCTCTGAGCGTCATGTTGTTTCTTAATAAAATTCTTTAGTCTCAATAATCAATTTTCTCTGTTCATAAAGATGGTGGTTGTTTATTTTAAGAATTTTGTTCTTAATTCCAAATATTGCGGACATTCTTTTATTATGCATTAGTTGGTATCCAATCTTCTTGGATCGGACGTATTGCATATTCCATTTTTATTTGTTTTATATTTTATCCTGTTTCCTAGACTCACTGCACAATCACGTTTGTCTCTCTGCTAATCTAACTTGTACTATTATTCTTTTAGTTATTAACAATAATTTCATATCTAAGCAACTCACTTCAATTATGTTTTCTGAGTCGTTAGTATATTTATATACTTCACCGTTGATAATCCTGTAGATTATTCTATTCTCTCCGTTTATTACGCCCCAAGGCTTACTATAGGCCGTGTTCCTAACCGTCGCAAACAGAACGTCTTACATGACCGTCGAGATATACACAAAGTAGCGATAAACGCATAGTTGTCGTCAAGCAGCGAGTTCCAGAAACATCTATTCGCCTTCGGTGCGTTATTTTATCTGCATAAAGAAGGTGGTATACGTGATTGTCACGACCGGTATACTTCAAATCCGACGGACTGACGATAGAGATAAAGATGTGGCGGCACTCGGCGACAATGTATATCGCTGAAGTGCCTAATGAACCATCAACATCCCAACGGTCCTTCCACCGAAGGTTCTAGAAGAAAGAGCACGTGGCAACGATCGCGGACGCCTAGCAAATGCATGGACGGTGGGGATGTTGAGGGATGACAAAAGAAAGTAATCGGATCCGATCGAAAGTAAAATCATAAGAGTCAGTCTTAGAAAGTCACGCCTAGAGTTCGGAAGTAGATTGTAAAGTGTATTGATGTTAGAAAAAAAATAGTTTTCTTTTTTTATTTTTTACCTCAAATTCCTTTTTTTATTTTGTTATTTTACGTGACATTTTGGCGATCCTGCCAGGATAGTGAAAAGTGTTTGTTCGGAAACCAAAAGACATTCATCCAGCATGCGTAAGTGGCAGCGCACATTACCAAGCAAAAGAATGCACTCTTACAAACATCTGATGGATTTTCTGCAAACACGGGCAAACGGAAATCAACTCCTCTCTAAAATAAAGGAGACAAAAGGGTCAACCCACAAATATCATCGGCACCGACAAAACGTACCGCAAGGGCGAACATTCACTACAACCAGCAAGACGTTGGTGTGTCCGACCTGCAAAAGATCCCATGAAATAAAACACTGCAAGGTCTTCAAAGCTAAATCGGCAACGAAACGCCTTCAAGTCGTAAAACGGGCATCGCTATGTACAAACTGCCTAGGCAGAGAACATTCACTTACATAATGTACAACGGGTTCGTGTTATATATACGGGCAACGCCATCATACCTACTTACATAGAGAACACACTCAGGTCAGTTCACGGTCGTCGAGCAGTCGGTCGTCGAACAGTCGGTCATCGAGCAATCGGTCATCGAGCAATCGGTCATCGAGTAGTCGGTCATTGAGCGGTCGGTCGTTGGGCCATCGGTCGTCTGGAGATCGACCGTCGGGTGGTCGTTCATCCGACGACCTCTAATGGACGATCTCCACCTGGATCATCGAAGCCGCGTTCGTTCCACAATTGGAGACGTACAACCGAAACTTCACGGAAATCTACACATTCGGCGCCAAAAAATCCGAAAGGTCATGCTCCGTATGAATTACGCTCATCACGGAACAAATGCACCGACCAAAACTCCTCGTCCAAACCCTAATCGGGGAAAAGGTGACTAACCAAACAGAAGACAAAAAAGGGGCCCAAGTTCATAAATACCTCTGCAAACGTCAAACTGCAACATGATCTGCTGGTCACAGCACAGATCAATGTTTTAAACAAAAGGGCATTACCAATACGAGCCAGAGCTTTGCTAGACACTGGATCTAGTATGAATTTCATGACTGAGAAAAACGCAAACTCCCTCTGTTACGCCACGAGGCTTACCACAGGCTGTATTTTCTAACCGTCGCTCGCGGTCCTATGTCACGACCGGCATACTTCCAATCCGACGGACTGACGATAGAGATAAAGATGTGGCGGCACTCGGCGACAATATATATCGCTGAAGTGCCTAGTGAACCATCAACATCCCAACGGTCCTTCCACCGAAGGTTCTAGAAGAAAGAGCACGTGGCAACGATCGCGGACGCCTAGCAAATGCTTGGACGGTGGGGATGTTGAGGGATGACAAAAGAAAGTAATCGGATCCGATCGATAGTAAAATCATAAGAGTCAGTCTTAAAAAGTCACGCCTAGAGTTCGGAAGTAGATTGTAAAGTGTATTGATGTTAGAAAAAAAATAAAGTTTTCTTTTTTTATTTTTTACCTCCAATTCCTTTTTTTTATTTTGTTATTTTACGTGACATTTTGGCGATCCTGCCAGGATATTGAAAAGTGTTTGTTCGGAAACCAAAAGACATTCATCATCTACGGAATATCGAATTATTTGGGACTACGGTCATCCGCAACAACAAAGTAACTATCGCGAACCAAGTAAAGTAACAATAAAAGGTAAACTGAATTCCTTTGTACGTTACCGTGAAAGAAAATTTAGCTTCAGTAGCCAAGACTCGTCTTCGTCTGAAAATTATAAATCAGCGCAATAATGTCTAAGGCAAACGAATCTCAAACTTCAACCTCAACTGACCCAATGTTGCGAGCAATATGGGACAGTATTCAAAAACAGAACGAGAACATTGCCATTTTACGAGAGGAAATGTTACGTTTGTCTATGCAAAATGACGAAGAGAACAGACACAGGGCAGCAGAAATCGAGAATCTCGGGAAAACCGTCGCAGCGCTACGGACTGGGTTCGGATCCCCTGCGACCGATGAATTTGCTTCCATTAACACCGAAGACAATGAAAGTGCGTCGACAGCAATCAATCGCACCGTGAATATGACAAAAGCACGCAAACTGTCAAGGTTAGCAGCTCCAGACACCCCACCTGTCCACCTCGACATCGAACAACCCGAGGTGGAAGAAAGAGGCTATTTTCCGCCCGCTCCTCCCACTCTACGAGCTAAGGATGCAATACGCTACATCCCAACGCTCAACGGAGATGATGATGTAGGAGTTGAAGACTTCATCAAAGAAGTGAGAAGTATGAAGGATCGCTGTATGGAGCAAGATCTATTGCTAAAAGCAATAAAAGTGGAAAAAAATCGTGGGGAAAGCAGCCCAAAGTATTCGCAACATTCCTATTGAGTGTTACCGTGATCTGTACGACGCACTGAGAAATAACTTAGCAGCACAAGTGACTTCGGATGAGTACCAAGAACAATTACGAGAGTTGAGACAGGGACGCGAGGAATCAGTGCAAAGTTTTAATATTCGGTTTAGAAGAATACTCAACCGTTTGCTGTACGCAGTAACCAATGAGTACCCACAACCACTAACACGTAAAATTATGACTGAAGAAATCACGAAGAAGACTGTTCGTGTGTACCTAAAGGGTCTCAGACGCGACATAGGGCGAATACTATTAAGCAGTGAACCCTTGAATCTTCCGGAAGCTGAGAAAAGGGCAGCCGATGTAGAACGCTACTTGCGAGAAGAACGACAACCTAATTGGTCATGTAATCGCTTACCTTCGGTTAGTAATCGCCCCGACAACCAGCATATGCAGGTAAGACGATCTAATGTACATCAAGATCGCCTAACACGCCAGTAGCTCAGAAACCTGCTACATTTAACCAAGTAGAAAATAGATCACTTGTTGAACGCGCGCAGATGAAGTGCTTCAAGTGCGGAAAGCTGGGACACATTGCCAACAAGTGTTCAACCACCACAAAATTTTCTACCACCGAGCCAGCGCGATCGACCACCCGCAAGGATTCAGGCAGTCCAGGAATGGGACGAAATACAAAAAACAACATCGAACCAGGAGATGGACGAACCGTACGAGACATACGAGTCAACATCGCCACGGGAAGACTACTCGCAATACCTTTGTCAACCCGAACCGAAGAGCGAGTATTTCTGGTCGACACAGGAGCAGGGATAAACCTGGTGAAACGTAACAAAACTGTCAACGCGATACAAATAGGGCCTAAACAAAAATTTTCTATGGGACGAGACAAATACGAAACAAACGAATACGTAACGAAACGAATTTTTGGACAAAATCAAATTTTTCACATAGTACCGAACAATTTCCCTATTATCGAAGACGGAATCATTGGGCTACCATGTTTAGAGAAATATAACTATTCAATATCCAATGACAAAATCCGATTAAACGACAAAACCATTTTATTTCAGAAACCAATACATTTGACTCCTGGAGAAAACAGAGTTCAAACAATCTATTTGGAAAGCAAACCAACTAAAGTATGTTTTATCAACACTGGTGAGCAAAACATTGAAATTTCTAGCAATATTCAAAATTCTCATGACTTTTCCAACGTATCGAAACTAAAAAGCCTAGTGAGAACAGATCACATTGAAAAACCAATCCGTGAATTCATCGAAAAGATTATTCTCCATTATATTGACATCTTTAATTTAGAAACCGATCTTTTACCCTGTACTAATTTAACTCAGCACACAATTTCGTTAACCAAAGACAAAATTATTAACACACGATCGTATAGACCACCGGAATGTCACCGTGACGAGATTTCGCGACAAATAGGAGACATGTTGAAGAAAAATATTATAGAAGAATCCGAATGCCCTTATAACTCTCCGGTATGGGTAGTTCCGAAAAAATTAGACGCCTCAGGAAAACAGAAATGGAGGATAGTTATCGATTTCAGGAAACTAAATGAACTCACAGAACAAGACGCTTACCCTTTACCTGATATAGACGACATTTTAACACAACTAGGAAACGCAAAATTCTTTTCGGCACTTGATTTATCCCCAGGATTCCATCAAATTCCAATGAAAGAGAAATCTAAAAAATATACTGCTTTTTCGACACCGCAAGGGCATTTTCATTCCAATCGAATGCCATTCGGACTTAAAAACGCACCCGCTACCTTTCAAAGATTAATGGACAGAGCCTTAGCTGGACTTGTAGGGAAATACTGCTTTGTGTATTTGGATGACATAGTGATATTCGGAAAAACGATTCAAGAACATAACGAAAACCTCACGATAGTATTTCAGAGACTCAGAGAATTAGGACTTAAATTGCAACCGGACAAATGTGAATTCGTAAAACCGGAATTAGAATACTTAGGCCATGTAGTTTCATCCGAAGGAGTCAAACCAAACCCCAAGAAATTAGACGCTGTAAAAAACTTTCGATTACCCCGCAATGCCACGGACGTGAAATCATTCTTAGGTTTAGCAGGTTATTACCGTAAATTCCGAAACTTTTCCAAAATCGCGAAAAGCCTTACAGACTTAACGAAAAAGGACACACCATTCCATTGGACTGACAAACACCAGATTAGCTTTGATACTTTAAAAGACAAATTCTGTAATTTCCCAACATTAGCTTATCCAGACTTTAACAAAACCTTTACCTTAACTACCGACGCAAGTAACGAAGGACTAGGAGCAATACTGTCACAGGACGGTTGTCCTTGTTGTTACATTTCAAGAACACTGAATCCACCCGAACGAATCTATACCACGGCAGAAAAAGAACTTTTAGCCATCGTATGGGCCGTGAAAAGATTAAGACAATATTTGTTAGGACGACGCTTCAGTATTCGAACCGTCCACCAAGCTCTTAAGTGGCTACACAATTGCAAAGACCCTTCTAGCAGACTGATTCGTTGGAGACTTAACTCGAAGAATATGACTATGAAATCGAATGTACAAAGGGTAAAGATAACACAGCTGCTGCATTATCTAGAGTTCACGCGTTATCTCGCGACGAAGTAGTTAACCTCGACCTAGTAATTGATCACACTAATTCATTCAACGCATGGAAAGACAACAACGAGAATCCGAAACTCTTAGAAATTAAACCGAGTGACCAAACATTTTACCAATTAACTCGAAACGACTTAGGAGAATACGACGAGATACTTTGGACCAGAAGACATTACAAAATTCTTAAAGATACAACAAAAGTCGGCATAGGAAATAACGATTTCACTGAATTAGAGAAAACGCAGATTAAACTCATGCTAATGTATTTTAACGACACGTACAAGAAAATTACTTATGCACCTAATCCCATCTTAAAACTAGACGAAAACGAAATACTACAAACAATAAGGGAAAACCATAACGACACCGTAGGACATAGGATACCGTACTGTACCGTAGGATACAGAAAACGTATCAACGGATCAAGGATAAATTCAAAATTTCCGGACACATGTCAAGAGCAGAAACTAACACGTATAAGACCCAAAGAATCCCCACAAATCTCAGACACGCCACTTAACCCTAACGACAAAATCGCTATGGACATCATAGGATCGATGACGAAAACCAAACGCGGAAACCACTACATACTTTCAATTCACGATGAACTTACGAAATTTCTGATACTAGTTCCCCTTAAAACGCAACGAACTGGATCCATAATTAACGCGCTCATTGAACATTATATTTACATATTTTCGGCACCAAAACCGATCCTGACAGACCAGGGACAAAATTTTGTTAGCGATTTAATGACGAAATTTGAAGAAGCTTTTAAAATCAAACACTTCAAAACAACTTCATTTCATCCACAGAGTAACGGATCCCTTGAAAGAACTCATGCCTGAGTTAAAGATTTAATTCGTACTGCATTACACGACAATGCCAAAAAATGGGACGAAGAACCTAATTTCATTTGTTTAGGGTACAATACCGCGAAACATGAAGGAACAGAATTCTCTCCCTTTGAATTGATCTTTGGGCGAAAAGCTAACTTGCCTTCCTCAATATCCAAATTCCCCACACTTACCTATGATGATATGTACTCACTTCCGCAAAACCAGTTGAATAAATATTGGAAAACAGCTCACAAAACATTTATTTAGAATAAGCAACGATACAAGCAAGACCAAAAAAGAAAGATTGTTAAAACTCAGGCCGTATTTAGGAAAGGAGACTTTGTTTTAATTCACAACAACCATAAAAGAGATAAGTTGGACATTGAATGGTTAGGACCCTACAGGATTAACGATGTGAAAACTCCTTATTACACTATTTCCTCCTTATTACACAATGCTAAGAAAATGATACATGGTAACAGATTGAAAGCGTACTTTTTTCGGGATAATGCTGACACTAACACTAATAATAATACCCTTAATTAGTTGCTTTAAATTCACGGAATAGGAATTACGCTTTGTGAACAAACCCAACCAATTCACGATCAAAAACTACAACATGATTACACCTCTGAAATTATTAGCTTCTCGAACACTATCAAATATTGTAAAATTGCTACATTTAAGATTAACGAAATAACTTTTGTACCATTTCATGCAGATAATCAATTCATAGCGATCCCTGAAAAAAAGGGTGTAAACATATCCTTTGATTTACATTTAAATAATTCCATTCTACTACGATCTTAGAGGACCAAGATCAATCTAACCAGGGGGGTATGTCTCGACCGGCATACTTCAAATCCGATGGACTGACGATGGAGATAAAGATGTGGCGGCACTCGGCGACAATGTATATCGCTGAAGTGCCTAATGAACCATCAACAGTCCACCGAAGGTTCTAGAAGAAAGAGCACGTGGCAACGGTCGCGGACGCCTAGCAAATGTTTGGACGGTGGGGATGTTGTAGGATGACAAAAGAAAATAATCGGATCCGATCGAAAGTCAAATTGTAAGAGCTTCAGTCTTGGAAAGTCACGCCTAGAGTTCGGAAGTGGATTGTAAAGCGGATTGTTGTTAGAAAAAAATAAAGTTTCTTTTTTTTATTTTTCACCTCAAATTCCTTTTTTATTTTGTTATTTTACGTGACATTTTGGCGATCCTGCCAGGATAGTGAAAAGTGTTTGTTCGGAAACCAAAACACATTCATCATCTACGGAAGATCGAATTATTTGGGACTTCGGTCATCCGCAACAACAAAGTAACTATCACGAACCAAGTGAAGTAACAATAAAAGGTAAACTGAATTCCTTTGTACGTTACCGCGAAAGAAAATTTAGCTTCAGTAGCCAAGACTCGTCTTCGTCTGAAAATTATAAATCAGCGCAATACTGTCTAAGGCAAACGGATCTCAAACTTCTACCTCAACTGACCCAATGTTGCGAGCAATATGGGACAGTATTCAAAAACAGAACGAGAACATTGCCTTTTTACGAGAGGAAATGTTACGTTTGTCTATGCAAAATGATGAAGAGAACAGACACAGGGCAGCAGAAATCGAGAATCTCGGGAAAACCGTCGCAGCTCTACGGACTGGGTTCGGATCCGCTGCGACCGATGAATTTGCTTCCATTATCACCGAAGACAATGAAAGTGCGTCGACAGCAATCAATCGCACCGTGAATATGGCAAAAGCACGCAAACTGTCAGGGTTAGCAGCTCCAGACACCCCACCTGTCTACCTCGACATCGAACAACCCGAGGTGGAAGAAAGAGGCTATTTCCCGCCCGCTCCTCCCACTCTACGAGCTAAAGATGCAATACGCTACATCCCAACGCTCAACGGAGATGATGATGTAGGAGTTGAAGACTTCATCAAAGAAGTGAGAAGTATGAAGGATCGCTGTATGGAGCAAGATCTATTGCTAAAAGCAATAAAAGTGGAAAAAATCGTGGGGAAAGCAGCCCAAAGTATTCGCAACATTCCTATTGAGTGTTACAGTGATCTGTACGACGCACTGAGAAATAACTTAGCAGCACAAGTGACTTCGGATGAGTACCAAGAACAATTACGAGAGTGAGACAGGGACGCGAGGAATCAGTGCAAAGTTTTAATATTCGGTTTAGAAGAATACTCAACCGTTTGCTGTACGCAGTAACCAATGAGTACCCACAACCACTAACACGTAAAATTATGACTGAAGAAATCATGAAGAAGACTGTTCGTGTGTACCTAAAGGGACTCAACGCGACATAGGGCGAATACTATTAAGCAGTGAACCCCTGAATCTTCCGGAAGCTGAAAAAAGGCAGCCGATGTAGAACGCTACTTGCGAGAAGAACGACAACCTAATTGGTCATGTAATCGCTTACCTTCGGTTAGTAATCGCCCCGACAACCAGCATATGCAGGTAAGACGATCTAATGTACCATCAAGATCGCCTAACACGCCAGTAGCTCAGAAACCTGCTACATTTAACCAAGTAGAAAATAGATCACTTGTTGAACGCGCGCAGATGAAGTGCTTCAAGTGCGGAAAGCTGGGACACATTGCCAACAAGTGTCAAAATTTTCTACCACCGAGCCAGCGCGATCGACCACCCGCAAGGATTCAGGCAGTCCAGGAATGGGACGAAATACAAGAAACAACATCGAACCAGGAGATGGACGAACCGTACGAGACATACGAGTCAACTTCGCCACGGGAAGATTACTCGCAATACCTTTGTCAACCCGAACCGAAGAGCGAGTATTTCTGGTCGACACAGGAGCAGGGATAAACCTGGTGAAACGTAACAAAACTGTCAACGCGATACAAATAGGGCCTAAACAAAAATTTTCTATGGGACGAGACAAATACGAAATTAACGAATACGTAACGAAACGAATTTTTGGACAAAATCACATTTTTCACATAGTACCGAACAATTTCCCTATTATCGAAGACGGAATCATTGGGCTACCATGTTTAGAGAAGTATAACTATTCAATATCCAATGACAAAATCCGATTAAACGACAAAACCATTTTATTTCAGAAACCAATACATTTGACTCCTGGAGAAAACAGAGTTCAAACAATCTATTTGGAAGGCAAATCAACTAAAGTATGTTTTATCAACACTGGGGAGCAAAACGTTGAAATTTCTAGCAATATTCAAAATTCTCATGACTTTTCCAACGTATCAAAACTAAAAAGCCTAGTGAGAACAGATCACATTGAAAAACCAATCCGTGAATCCATCGAAAAGATTATCCTTCATTATATTGACATCTTTAATTTAGAAACCGATCTTTTACCCTGTACTAATTTAACTCAGCACACAATTTCGTTAACCAAAGACAAAATTATTAACACACGATCGTATAGACCACCGGAATGTCACCGTGACGAGATTTCGCGACAAATAGGAGACATGTTGAAGAAAAATATTATAGAAGAATCCGAATCCCCTGATAACTCTCCGGTATGGGTAGTTCCGAAAAAATTAGACGCCTCAGGAAAACAGAAATGGAGGATAGTTATCGATTTCAGGAAACTAAATGAACTCACAGAACAAGACGCTTACCCTTTACCTGATATAGACGACATTTTAACACAACTAGGAAACGCAAAATTCTTTTCGGCACTTGATTTATCCTCAGGATTCCATCAAATTCCAATGAACGAGAAATCTAAAAAATATACCGCTTCTTCGACACCGCAAGGGCATTTTCATTTCAATCGAATGCCATTCGGACTTCAAAACGCACCCGCTACCTTTCAAGGATTAATGGACAGAGCCTTAGCTGGACTTGTAGGAAAATACTACCTTGTTTATTTGGAGGACATAGTGATATTCGGAAAAACGATTCAAGAACATAACGAAAACCTCCCGATAGTATTTCAGAGACTCAGATAATTAGGACTTAAATTGCAACCGGACAAATGTGAATTCGTAAAACCGGAATTAGAATACTTAGGCCATGTAGTTTCATCCGAAGGAGTCAAACCAAACCCCAAGAAATTAGACGCTGTAAAAAACTTTCGATTACCCCGCAATGCCACGGATGTGAAATCATTCTTAGGTTTAGCAGGTTATTACCGCAAATTTATTCGAAACTTTTCCAAAATCGCGAAAAGCCTTACAGACTTAACAAAAAAGGACACACCATTCCATTGGACTGACAAACACCAGATTAGCTTTGATACTTTAAAAGACAAACTCTGTAATTTCCCAATATTAGCTTATCCAGACTTTAACAAAACCTTTACCTTAACTACCGACGCAAGTAACGAAGGACTAGGAGCAATACTGTCGCAAGACGGTCATCCTTGTTGTTACATTTCAAGAACTCTGAATCCACCAGAACGAAACTATACCACGACAGAAAAGGAACTCTTAGCCATCGTATGGCCCGTGAAAAGATTAAGACAATATTTGTTAGGACGACGCTTCATTATTCGAATCGACCACCAAGCTCTTAAATGGCTACACAATTCCAAAGATCCTTCTAGCAGACTGATTCGTTGGAGACTTAGACTCGAAGAATATGACTATGAAATCGAATATACAAAGGGTAAAGATAACACAGCTGCAGACGCTTTATCTAGAGTTCACGCAATAACTCGCGACGAAGTAGTTAACCTCGACCTAGTAATTGATCACACTAATTCATTCAACGCATGGAAAGACAACAACGAGAATCCGAAACTCTTAGAAATTAAACCAAATGACCAAGCATTCTACCAATTAACTCGAAACGACTTAGGAGAATACGACGAGACACTTTGGATCAGAAGACTTTACAAAATTCTTAAAGATACAACAAAAATCGGCATAGGAAATAACGATTTCACTGAATTAGAGAAAACACGGATTAAACTCATGCTAATATATTTTAACGACACGTACAAGAAAATTACTTATGAACCTAATCCCATCTTAAAACTAGACGAAAACGAAATAATACAAGCAATAAAGGAAAACCATAACAACACCGTAGGACATTTAGGGATACAGAAAACGTATCAACGGATCAAGGATAAATTCAAAATTTCCGCACTTTTAGAAAGAGTAGAAAACTTTGTGAAAACATGCGACACATGTCAAAAGGAGAAACTAACACGTATCAGACCCAAAGAATCCCCACAAATCTCAGACACGCCACTTAACCCTAACGACAAAATCGCTATGGACATCATAGGACCGATGACGAAAACCAAACGCGGAAACCAATACATACTTTCAATACACGATGAACTTACGAAATATCTGATACTAGTTCCCCTTAAAACGCAACGAACTGAATCCATAATTAACGCGCTCATTGAACACTGTATTTACATATTTTCGGCACCAAAAACGATCCTAACAGATCAGGGACAAAATTTTGTTAGTGATTTAATGACGAAATTTGAAGAAGCTTTTAAAATCAAACACATCAAAACAACTTCATTTCACCCACAAAGTAACGGATCCCTCGAAAGAACGCATGTCTCAGTTAAAGATTTAATTCGTACTGCATTACACGACAATGACAAAGAATGGGATGAAGTACTTAATTTCATTTGTTCAGGGTACAACACCGCGAAACATGAAGGAACAGGATTCTCTCCCTTTGAATTGACCTTTGGGCGAAAAGCTAACTTACCTTCCGCAATATCCAAATTTCCCACACTTACCTATGATGATATGTACTCACTTTGGCAAAAACAGTTGAATAAATATTGGGAAACAGCTCACAAAACACTTATTCAGAATAAGCAACGATACAAGCGAGACCAAGGAAGAAAGATTGTTAAAACTCAGACTGTGTTTAGGAAAGGAGACTTTGTTTTAATTCACAACGACCATAAAAGAGATAAGTTGGACATTGAATGGTTAGGACCCTACAGGATTAACGATGTGAAAACTCCTTATTACATTATTTCTATCGACAATGCTAAGAAAAAGATACATGGTAACCGATTGAAAGCGTACTTTTTTCAGGATAATGCTGACCCTAGCACTAGTAACAATACCCTTAATTAGTTGCCTTAAATTCACGGGATAGGAATTACGCTTTGTAAACAAACCCAACCAATTCACGATCGAAAACTACAACATGATTACGCCTCTGAAATTAGTAGCTTCTCGAACACTAACAAATATTGTAAAATTGCTATATTTAAGATTAACGAAATAACTTTTGTACCATCACATGCAGAAAATCGATTCATAGCGGTCCCTGAAAAGAAAAAAGCGTAAACATATGCTTTGATCTACATTTAAATAATTCCATTCTACTACGATCTTAGAGGACCAAGATCAATCTAACCAGGGGGGTATGTCACGACCGGCATACTTCAAATCCGACGGACTGACGATAGAGATAAAGATGTGGCGGCACTCGGCGACAATGTATATCGCTGAAGTGCCTAATGAACCATCAACATCCCAACGGTCCTTCCACCGAAGGTTCTAGAAGAAAGAGCACGTGGCAACGATCGCGGACGCCTAGCAAATGCATGGATGGTGGGGATGTTGAGGGATGACAAAAGAAAGTAATCGGATCCGATCGAAAGTAATATCATAAGAGTCAGTCTTAGAAAGTCACGCCTAGAGTTCGGAAGTAGATTGTAAAGTGTATTGATGTTAGAAAAAAAATAAAGTATTCTTTTTTTATTTTTTACCTCAAATTCCTTTTTTATTTTGTTATTTTACGTGACACAAACATAGTCGAAAAACGTGGAGCGTTGATTGTTGACTGTTGGTTATTAAATAAACTATACTGTTGAACATCTAGAACATTTCTTGGACACTTACACCTTAAACCACCTCATATTTATTGTAATTTATCCGACATTTGGCTTCACTATATTGGTTCCTTCTCTTCGTGTTCTTTTAGTGATGTTTTTCATAGTTGTGGTAGAACAAGTACTAAACATTGATTCGTTTGTCTCTCCAAGCCAGTAGTAATATGTCTGCGTCTGTAGGCAACAATATCATTTTCCGCAATTTTTCGATTTTTTATATTATTCGGAATAAATTTTCTGTTGGTTTAAATAGTTCCAGTTATGTGGCATTTCATGCTTAATAATGCATCAGCCAAGTGAATACAAGTAAAATAATGGTCGGCATAAATATGGTATTCTGCAGCTTCAGGGTTTGATTGTGATAAGTTTTGGTACAACTGTAAAACTATTCTTGTACTTATTGGGAGATTAGGTCTGACTAATTTCTCAGTCGTGAAAATGCCATAACATGGCAAAATGGTTTGTATGTAACCAATATTAGCATCCGCATGAACATAAAGTTAGTTTTTGTGCTTTTGTGCTTCATTTGTTACTTCATTTACATGAAGCATCCAAAATATTTGTAAAAATCGGTCTTTTCTAACGGACAAAACACAAGATTCATTGCAAACAAAATTAATCGAATCTATATCAAAACTTTTAGAAGTCGTTTTACATGCAAATGAATATGCAACAAAATATTAAAGTTAGAATTACTAGATTGCCTCAAATCAGACAGCGCTGATCGCTTTATCAGACAGCGTCTAAATAAACGTATTAGGTTGTCCCACAAGTTTCTTCCGTTTTATAAGGAAATAATATAAGGAAATATATATAATATTATAAGGAAATTTTATTGTATTATGTATGATCCATTTTGTTCTAACTGTAGAACAAAAAATAGAATAAAAAGATATGTAGAAATAACTGTAGAACAAAGTAGATCAGACATAATTCAATGAAACATTGTAAAATAAAAAATATTATTATTATACTATTATTTCCTTATAAAACGATAGGAACTTTTTGGATAACCTAATACAACCTAATCTGTATTCTGTTGATGATATAGTTGTTTCGACCGTTCGCGGAGAGACGCGATCGTGAGATAGCACGTCAACGACAGTTGTAAGTTCCCGTTACGATTAAATATTCGACGCCACGAACTGATCGATTCCCTTATTTCGATTATGATAATAAGAGTAGTTCAATGAAATTCCACAGAATTAACACAAATAAATTAATGTTTATTTCAATAGCTTATTAACTAGAAAGACATAAATGGAAAAAAAATGTAACTGCGTTTTGGTTGATAAGTAATGCGCGATATATGAGATGTGTTGACGGTTCGACTTCACGAAAAGTTCTGAACGCCTATCGATTTCTTTCGTTTTTTCTGGAAGGCGACCCCCACTACGTTCGGATCACGCCACATTCTTTTACGCGAGCTAAAATAACGGCCACGAGTCGACGTTTCTGGAAGTCGCCCTGCTTAATGAACCATGCGCTTGCCACTACAATGTTTGTTTGCCGGGCAGCCGCGACGATCCGTCTGCGACATTATAGTGCCGCGATCGACAGTTAAGAATATGACCTATGGTAAGCCGCATGGCGTAACAAACGGCAAATCACTATAATACTTTTATCTTCTCAGCAACGAAATCTCGCTAAACGTTCCGATCAAAACTAAAAAAATTAAAGGCTTCACAGAAAAAAAGGAAATAATTTCTGTGCTTTACCAAAAAATAAAAAGATAATTTAACATCTTCCTAGTTAATAAGTTGTTGAAATAAACATTAATTTATTTGTGTTAATTCTGTGGAATTTCATTGAACTACCCTTATTATCATAATCGAAATAAGGGAATCGATCAGTTCGTGGCGTCGATTATTTAATCGTAACGGGAACTTACAACTCTCGTTGACGTGCTATCTAGCGATCGCGTCTCTCCGCGAACGGTCGAAACAGTTGGTATGATTGCTAGTTCCTACAAGCGAAGTTGACGCGAATCCTAACGACGCTCTTTTGTCTTAGGAGTCGACCACGTGTTAAATATCTAAGTCTATCCGGTGTGTTCAGACGTTTTGTGTGAGGTGGTGAAATATGGAAAGTAAAATCCAATCTGAGTGAATCCATTAAATATCAGCCCCAAACCTATATTTAATAACAGAATTTACTTTCACCGGAAAATATTTCAGTATTCCAGAAGTTATTGTCTGTAGTAATATACACTCCTCGTCAAAGAGATTGCCCGGTGTGAGCTATTTTTAATTTCTCAATGATGCGTGTAAAATTTTTCGTCTGTAACGTATAATATGAAAACATTATGACCTCAGAATATGCATGTTACGTGCGTGTAACACTCTACCTAGACCAAGCCACACTCCGCGGGCAAGATGGCAACCAGATATCTTCGGATACTTACTGCGTACCCTCAATAGTCTCAAGTACCTTCCATAAATCTCAGAAATTTCCTAGTCGAGGTCCTTCAAATCGAACAAACATCTGTTTCCGAAGCATTTCTAAAGACCATTGTCTACTACAGCTCGACAAGGGAAAGTTAGTTTTTCTAACGTACGATGCAACTTTCCTCCTATCTTTCTATCGAGGGCGGCTAAGACCCTTCCTAGTCCACCAACCTTCGTTTAACCAATTATCAACGAAGCCTATTTCCCTCACTCTCTTAGCCAAAATCGTCACCAACAAATTCGATGGTCCCGTGCGCTAGACACACCCATCCTTAGCTTTCCTCCGCCACAGCATCGTCTCCGAACATCACTGATTTTACATTCTTCGAACTGTCAACATCCTTTGACCGGGAATACACCCGTAAATCAGTCACTCACTCATCGTATACATACGCACCAGCGTAACTGTCTTCTTTACAAGTTGTTAGAATAAACGGTGATATATAACTTATTATACAGTGTTACATTCATTTAACCACCTCTGTTATTTTAACTGAAACAGGGGAACGACTATTTCGCGGCGTCGATTAACCGAATCGTAGCGAGAATTTACGCCTCTCGCTGACGCGTTTTCTTAGCGACCGCGTCTCTCCGCGAACGGTCCTAACAATGCAGTTCGTTGAAAATAATTAAAAATATTATGAGGTTTAGTGTATAACAAAAAAAATTGTACATAAATTGTAACCAACAATAATTGCTTATTAAACGTATATACTTATTTAATAATGGGTACATCCCCCTTTATTTTCTATTATTTCTATTGTACGATTTGCTATCGATTTATATAGTTTCTGGATGTAATTTTGACTTAACGTATCCCATTCGCGTACAATTGCACTTTTTAATTGTTGTACGTGTTGATACTGCTTTCCATTCGCGTGTACGCCGTGAACAAGTTCTGCACATCAATTTTCAATAATATTAAGGTCCGGGAAGCGTGGAGGCCACGACAAAATAGATATATTATTTTCATTAAAGTATGATTGGAGCAATCTTGGTGTGTGTACAGGTGCATTATCTTGTTGAAAGACGCAATCAGGACCAGAAACGCGTTGTTCATGATTATTTATTTGTTCTTTGATTAAATTTATGTATCGGACACTACTCATTCTCCTAACGGTGAACTTGATACTTGTCTTGCCGAAATAACCGATGCCGGCCCAAACCATCACGTTGCCTCCTCCCATTTGTCGTTGAATTGCCGACATTGTCTCTTTTCTTGTGTCATGAAAATAATATTGGAACCCAACGAGACCATCCAAGTTGAATATTTTTCGTCTGAAAATGGTACCATTCTCCATTTATTTTTCCAATGCATTCTTTCTTTTGCAAAGTTCTTTTTTTGTGTTTCGTTCTTAACGAAGGTTTCTTTTTCAATTTTAGCCTCTTACTATTTTTTCAGGATAGTAGAACTCGACGAACACTTGAAACACTGACACTAATACTAGATTTTTCCATTATTTGCTTCGTTAATTGTTTGCGTTAAGTGCGAGTTGGAAGATACACGTAAAATTGTTCGCTTATCACGATCGGATAACGATAACGGCCGCCCAGAACTTTTCTTTCTGCCATAATCATCAACATTTTTAAAGAAATTGTGTATTACTTTACGACTTCTTATTATTACTTTCGATATTTTTGCTACTGATACCTGTTGCTGTTTTAGTTCTAAAATTTGCTCTTTTTTCAGACTCGTTCAATCTTTTTCCGCGCCCCATACTTACAAATTTATATAATATATATACTGTGTTACGCCGGACGACTCTACCTAATCCAGGCAGCTCACTCGTTACGTGAATATACAGTTTGGTGCACGTGGCAAGGAAAAGCCAGTCAACTGGTCGTGAACCACGAAGACGGTTTGGCGTTGTACGCAGCTGGAACCAAAGGCGTAGGAGATAAAGGGGCGAGTCCAAGCTCATCTCCGACTCCTCTCTGGAGACGGGGCGCGTCAACTGTGGCTCGACTTTAACGGCGAGGATGGCGACATTGAGCTGGACCTCGAGAGCTGTCCCGTGCCGATCGTGTTCGTCTTCCACAACTTTCTCTCGGCGAAGATCCACCAGCTTGGCCTGAGCGTATAGGAGTACGAGGGGAACCCAAGGAGGTACCCGACCTGCCGCCCCACACCACCACGTCCGTCACCAGCATCTTCCTTCACTGAGCTCCTCGAATTGCCCAGAAACATAAGACGGAAGATAGGAAGAGGAGGAGAGAGGAAAAGAGGGTGGTGGTATGCAGGATACGCAGGAACGAGGAAGAAAAAATTATTCGAGGGACCAGAGGAAGAGACATTTGCGAACTTTCACCTTCAATTTCCATCCGGAGATCGCGATATTCCTATTTTAGGACAACTACGCTCTTCTTTATTTCCATCGAAACGACGACGTTTAGGACGGTGTGCGAGCGAGTTGTGCAGACACTCTTCGTCGGGAGAGACATAAAGAAAGTATAATATAAACCGGGTAACGACGCAACAAATAGGCTAGAAAGAAGCGGAGGAATTTCCGCTGCTGGGAGTCGTAACTAATCAACGCCCCTAAGTAACCGATTAAACCTATCTACCTAAACTAAAGAAGAAAATGAAAAAAAACCGCTATGTAACGAACGAAAGAGTACGAGAGAAAGGGAAAAAGAGAGAGAGAGAGAATATAAGAGAGCGAGTGGATGTATCTACGGGCTAAGCTGAAAGAAGTCTCTGATTGAACGCTCGATTTCGGAGGACCTTAGCAGAGAAAGCTAATCAATTACTGACCAACTGCCGCTCGTTCGCTCTACCACGGAGAATCGACTGACCCTGGGGTTTCGACCTCTCTTCCACGCCGCCGCGACAGACGAACTTCCTTCCTCCTGGATATAAATAAAGAGGGAAGAAAATGGACAAGACGAAGGAAGGTTTGGAAGAACCGAGGACCAAGTAAAGTTGTTGTATCGTGGCTAAAAGTTTCGTAACGTCGAACGAAAGCGACTTTAAAGAGTTCGTGGACGTTGATCTCCGCTGGAGTACCGGCTGATGGCGAAACTTTCCGACGGCAGACGTCTCCTTTTCGTCCCGCCCTTTGATATTTATGTGGATTTCGTTCCGAGAGAACAGGCGCGAGTTATTCGCCATCGACTGGTACTACTCGTGTCTTGAAGTTCCTTCGAAGAATTTATCCCCTACGAAAATTCGGCTATGGTTTGCTCGCGGTTGAAAAAAAACGGCACGTATCGTGTATAGTGGAGAATTTTGTAAAGGCGGAAGGGCGAAACGTAGATCAACAAGGTCGATGGAGCAACGAACGTGCGTTAATAGTTGTTTTGTACGATTCGTATTCTTAACGCGAATAAATGTAAGATGCCAAGAACCGTCGATGAGTGTATTGGTTAGCCGCGACTCCCGTCGATCTCGCCTAGTTCCTCGCGGAGATTACTGACGGATAAACGAGAGCTCTCGCCTCCATTCGTCGCTTCCACCTCACCTCTGTTTGCTTCGAATTATTTCGATCCTCTCTCTTCGTAAAATTAAGCCATCCTTCAGCTTGCAACATCGAAGTTTCCCGTCAGAGAGGGAACTCTCGAATTGTAAATAAACCGTCGTGTAACTCATGTAATGCTTTAGTTTCAATATCCGTCGTACGATCCGCGGGTACCGTCGGAACCCAACAACAAATCCGTGGTTTTGAACAATCAAACGTCTGAGAACAAAGTTTGGAGATCGTCCAAACAAGGCATGAATTGCCATCGAAAGACCAAGTTATCCCACGGGGTGGGCGTGAATGGACGGTGAAACGGTGGAATTATTCGCAAGACGAGTACTGCTGTTCTATAGAGGAGAGATATAATCGGCGACGATCGTCGAGGCGAAAAGGTTGGTCGAAGAAGGCCGTGCGATAATAAGAATTTCCACGTTAAGTAGAACATATCCACGAAGCGACGTACCATTGATGGTGTCCGTTTCGTCGTATGCCACTGTCGTTCCTTTCGCGGTGAAACGAGTAGATGTATTTAAAGAAGGAAGATTGGTTTCTTGTCGCTTGGCAATCTGTTGTTGCGTTTGTATATCTGTTGATATCTGCTATCTTATAAGAAGGTTGAAGGGTTCTTTAGCGTAATACGAAGCTCTCGCGAGTCGATTGTGTGTTGTAGATTATTCGTGTGAATGATCCGTACGGTCACGAAACGACGCGATTAACCTCAACATGATCGCTCGTGATATAACGTTAATCGTTGGACCTGAGATTCGGTGTTAAAGAGAAATCGCGACGATTTGTGAATACACGGGAATCCACGCTTATTGTCGATAATAGCCGCGAAGTGAAACGATCGTTCACGGGCTTAATAAATACCGGCACTTGTCAAAGTGGCTGATCATGTACAGCATTTAACGCGTTGAAACAATCAGCAGGAACACGAAAATCCGACAGACCGACCTTGATCAGTCGCAGTAGCCGTACGATCAACGATTTGACCCAGTTTTTACCACAATTTCGTAGCAATTACCGAAATTGGCTGGAACGCGATGAAGAATTCAATTTTACAGGCGTGTCATAGTAAATCACCAGAGGACGACGGTCGCCTATGACATATCGAGAAACAGAAATAAGGGGATCGATCAGTTCGTAGCGTCGATTATTTAATCGCAACGGTAATTTACGACTCCCGTTGACGTGCTTTCTCGCGTTCGTGTCTCTTCGCGAATGGTCGAATAAACATGGTCCTTCGAGTTGGATCGCGTGTCAGTGAAAAGTACACTTACCAGTGACCACATAGTGCCAAGTGAACACATCAAAACCAGCAGCGATAATGTTATCACTACTGCGAAGCCAGTGACGTCAAAAGCGTCACCTTCGAAGAAGCATCCATCGGCAAGAGAACGCAACCACGTATCCTCTTGCCGCAGCAGGACAATCATCAACGTAACGAATTCCAACAACTTTTGTTACGCCACGAGGCTTACCACAGACTGTATTTCTAATCGTCGCTCGCGGTCCTACAGTGTCGCAGGCAGATCATCTTATCTGCCCGACGGAACATACAATCTATCGACGAGCGCATAGTTGTCGTCAAGCAGAGGGATCTAGAAACGTCGATTTTTGTCCGTTACGTTTTCCACAGAAGAAGGCGGCATACGTGATCATACGCGCGAACGGTGGCGTGACCCGAGCATAGTGGGGCAAAGAAATGATCGCAGGGCAATCAGTCCCTTCTGACGAGTCAAACGTTACACGTCGAGAGGTCTAACGAGCAAAATTAAAATCGCATAGTCTAACGAATTCATTGAGAGATATCGTAAAGTAAACCATTTCTAGTGTAGTATCGTAAATATAATAATAATTAATTTATTAATTGTTGAGATATGTATAATTTTCTGTGCTGGACTAGGTTAAATGCGTAGTAGAGATACTTGTATGTGAATATCAGTGTGTGGAAGTATGTGTGTCCGAAGCGTCTCGAAAACAAACAAATGTAAACTCCTCAGTCGGTTAAGGTCCGTCGAAGAGTCGGTTAAGAGTCGTCGAAGAGTCGGTTTACAGTTGGGTATAGAAGAAAATGCTGAGACGCGTGCAAGTGTGTATCGATGAATATATAAGGAATCGTTCATGAAATAAATATCTCATTATTTTAATATTAATCCTCAGTATAAATTTAGTGTTCCTATAACATTATTTCGGCCTCAAAGATCCACAATTCTCAACATTAATAATAAATGGATTAAATAGAAAACAATGGTTCTTTAACATGAATTAATCGTAACAACGTATTATAATTAATTAACAACTCTCGTCAACACAGATTCAACTCTCTCTCTCAACAACGCTAATAACACTATCTCGACAACGCAATCCACACTCTCTGGCTTCTCAACTCATACTGCCGTTAATTCGTTTATGTCTCTTAGCATGTTTCTTATGTCCCTTTGTCTTTTGTCTGATATGTTTTGTTTAAACCCCATCATGCACACTCTCAGCAACCGCTCGTTTACAGTTCGCACGACAGCCCCCTAGGCCCCTCGTCCACGATACTACACTAGGGACGTAAGAATAATTTCAATAACCACAGTACCAATGATCATATTCCGCCGACGGCAAAATATTTCATCGAATCTAGCGTCGCGTGACACGCGGATCTCGTTGCATGACACGCGCGGCTCATTGCACGGTAGCTCGTCACCTACACGCGCCTTGATAACAACCAAATTCGCCTTATTATGTCAACAATCAGATTCAATTCTATCAAACGCCTTGAATCAGAAAACTTTTCATGCTCGCAACTTATCGCCTACACGCGCTTGCACACGCATAACACTTGACTACGTTTGGCAGGGCCCTTAGCGTGGCTATCGTCGAGCCGGTCCTGATCTTCCGGCTCGACCCATCCTTGGCGAGGTACGCCTTCGGCAACGTTGCTATCGCCGTCTGCGTGCCCCACGGCCTCAGTGCCCTCACCTCGACCTCGCTGACGTCGTCGATCACCAACTGCTCCGCTAGCTCCATCGCTAGCTCCTCTTTACTCATCAAGGGATCTATTTCCTTGATTTCCGCGGAGGTCTTATCCCGCATCGGTACCGCGTTCGCCTTCCCGTCTAGGGCTGCGTTCAGCTCCGCCCCGATCTTCTTGGCGTCGCTTCCCGCCTTCAACTCGATGAGGATATCACCGGCTCTGGTCCTCCTGATACCACAGCTGGCGCTCAGCGTTTCCCTGACCCCCATCACGTCTCTGTAGACCTGGAGCCACTCCTTTCCTTGTCCCACCTTGACAAGGATGGCTTCAGGCCTGTTCCTACTCCTCTTTGGCCTTCCGGTTCGTTCCGGCCAGTCCGCCGCTGGAGCCTTCTCCGCCACAACCCCTTTCCCTGTTCCAGGGTTGTTCCTCCTTCCCTCCTTACGCCCTCGGACGACGGTCCAGCTTTCCCTGCCATCGCTGTCTACCTGGCCCTCCTTCGGTCTCGTCGCACCCTGGACGGCGCAAACTTCGGCGTAGGAACAACTTCCTTGTTCGCCGGTCTCCTCCTTTTGTTGTCGTCCTTCGCTTCGAGGGGCGATATCTCCTTCCTCTTTCCTTTCTTCTCCTCTTTCCTATCGGATGCTACCGCCGTTCTGCCGGCTCTGACCATCCTAGCCCCTTTTTTGCTCCTGACCTCGTTCAACAAGGCATTCAGCTTGTCCGCCTTGTCTTTTATGGCTTCCCTCCTTTTCTTGATACTGGCTTCTTTCTTCGCCACGAAGTACAACCTGTCGGCCAGCCCATGTATTTCGAGGAAGACTTCTCCGATGATCTCGGTCATCGCCTTCCACTCGCTCAGTCTTATGACGATCCTATCGTCCTCCTCCTCGTTATTTTCCCTACTCACGGCGGCCTTTTTCCTTATCAGTTCCCTTCTCGCCGCCACTTCGCTGCCGCTGTCCGACACCTCTGCCTGAGTGTCCATCTCAGAGGTGCTGACCGCTCCGTCTTTCGCGTCCTTCAACGGGCTTCTAGCCAAGCTTCTTCTTGGCCTGAACGCCATTTCCTCCTCGGGCGTCTTCCTGAGGTACTTGACGATCCTGTCGCCTCTCAGGGTTTCCTCCTTGACGACTCGGATCGCCTTTCCACCGGCGGGCGTTATTCTTTCCGCTGCTCCTGCGGTAACTTCGACTTCCTCGGCGAGCTCCTGTATGTCCTCGTCGAACTCCAGAAGTCTCCTAGTAGGGGTTCCTTCCCCCTTCTCCTCCTTAGCGGAGCGTGTTGCACCTTGTTCCCCGGACGCCATTACCGAACGAGAGGAGGCCCTGTGACCGACCTTTCCCTCGCCGTTCATCCAGTCGCTAGATGACCGTCGGGTCGAGCCTGAGACGCTACTCGAGTCACCTACGGGGCTTGGGGACTCCGAAACCCCCTGCGCCGTAATTCTCGTTCCTTTCGTTAACTTCTCCATATTTGATATAAACAAAAGAGAGTCCGTGTTCGTAGCCAATCGTCACCCTAACTATGTTCGTCCTTCCCAATGTTCCCAATCATGTCCAAAAAATATTCGCCACTATCGTCTTATAAATTCGGTCGCAACTGTTATCCTGTTTACCGCGGTCGATATGCACGGTTGTGATTTACAGATACACAGATACACAGATACAGATGGATTAGCGCACCGACGGTCGGTAAGCGCTATCACCGTCGGTAACCCTACCGGCGGTCGGTAAATACTATCGCAGTCGATAAACTTACCGATTGTTGGTAACCTCGATCGCTGTCGGTTACCCTACCCTCAGTCGGCAAGTAAGGCTTCCGTCGATAATTCGTGTGTAGACAATCTTGCGGCGTCGTGTGCAGTCCCTCCACTGAATGTGGCGTCACTCGTACGCGTAATAGCTCAAAATTAGCTTACGCACACTTAAAAGGCGCGCCGCGCCTGCGCTCTCTTCCGCACACGCGCACTAACTCACACTGGGCCTATGCACGCAACTACGTGCGCGCGCACCTCGCGCCTGCGCAATAGCTCGCCTACCTGCGCGCGCACCTCCTTGCGCGCGCACTCGTGCACGCGCACTCGCTTTGTTTATCTCACCTACGCGCGCACCTCGCGCACGCGCACTCGCCTCGATTAGTCACCTGCGCGCGCACCTCGCGCACGCGCGCTCGCTTCGTTCAGTCACCTGCGCGCGCACTTCGCGCACGCGCTTTAGTGCTCAATACCTTGCGCGCGCACCCGCGCGCGCGCTCTACTGCGCACACGCCCTACCGCACACGCGCACTAGCGTACGCACACCTAATCTAAAACTCTAACGGTTTTAACCACTACTTTCCACACAAGTTTATTATACTTCCCGCCGCCTTTCTACTAAAATTTATATACTCAGCGCGTCAGTATCACTAGCACTACGTCCTCTGGACCGGAAGGGACTGAATCTCGTCCAGGACAACAACTCCGCCGACGGAAAATATCTATCGGATACTGATTCTCCGGGACATAACGTGAAGACTCCTCCTTCGTCATGGCCGAGAGGGGTCACACCTGCGAGTGGTCGGAATCGGAACAATCTACATGTTATTGCCACCGTGACTAATCGCTTAATTGCTACAGAAGAACGGTACAGAACCCGTTAAACCTAATCCAGAACGGTAACTCCTAATCCACGGCACCCAGCCGTGTGGAAAGAATCTAGCCAGACGGAGGGTAAGAAGTCTTTAATTTGTCTTAGGCCAAGCCGGTACAACCACCAAGCATTATCAAGAAGGCGTGATACGGATGGGTCAGCGGGAGAGCCCTGTCCCTCAATCAACCGTAGACATCTTCACTTTTCACTTGCCTTTGTGAAATCGACGAGATGTATAACGACACCTCCTGAGCCGATACTTCCTGTTCCACGATACTTCATGAGCCAAGCTGTTGGCGATGCCGAAGACCACGGCGATCCAGATTGCAAGGCAGACAACGTACCCTTAACGCAACGGCCCTTCGGCCGCATCATCGAATTCACCCTGGCGAGGACGGCATCATCCAGACAGCCACAGTTAATACGGCAACGAGCATCTTGGATCGAGGTGCCACGCGGCCCGTTACATTACCGAGCCAACCCGATCCAACACAATACGGATAGCCAGCAATCGACAAGGAGTTGGATAGCAGAACTAATTAATTTCACTGCTACAGAACTTTTTATCGGTATCCTCTCAACGGGGAGATGATGTTACGTCGGACGACTATTTACCTAAACCAGGCCACACACAGCGGGCAACATGGCAACTTACTGCGTAGCCTCAATAGCCTTAAGGACCCACCATAAGTCTCAGGAATTTTCTAGCGAAGGTCCTTCAGACCGAACAAATATCTTTTATTTCAAGTGTTCTTTACGTTTATTGTTTACTACGAGAAGACACGAGAAAATTAGTTTTTCTCACGTACGATGCTTCCCACTAGCAACGTTCTATCGAGAGCGGCTAAGAGCCTTTCTAGTTCACCTAGATTATCGTGTCGATTATCTAATCGTAACGGGAATTTACGACTCCCGTTGACGTACTTTCTCGCGATCGCGTCTCTCCGCGAATAGTCGAATAAACAAATAGAGTTGGGCCGCCGAACTTTTGTACGCCTATTTTTTGAAGAATAACGTCCCAGAAATAGCAGTTAATTTACCCAGTTTGCTGTTAAAAGAGGATAATTGTGATTTGTGCGATTCATTGCTGCACGAGTATGAAGCAAAATTATGCGTTGTCAATTGTTTCTGATATTTTATGATTGATGACGGTTTAAAGTTATGATACTACTTTAGTAAATACAGTTGTAGCGGCACATGAGTCAGAGGACAATTCAAATCATGTTGTTGTCTCGCCACGGAGTATCAAGATCGTTAAGTTACAAGTAATGTAAGAACAAATAGACTCCGAGCAAAACAATGCCGCCGCTACGTCCGACCGTCGAATGAAAACGAATTCAAATTTTCCGATTCAAACTTCCGCCCGACCAGTATAAATAAACGGACGCGATCGCTTGCATCAGAATATACCGAGTGACACATATTAGCGATCATTATGTACGAGTCGGGTTTCCCGCGGGCGAAGATATACTATCGTTGCGAATACAGTAGACATCATAATCATAAACAACCCCCTAACTTCCTTCTGCACAAAAAATGACATAATCCCAGAGAACCAATTCGGCTTCCGACATAAACACTCCACAATTCACGCAATAAACAAACTTACGTCGGACATCTGCTGGGCTCTAAACGCAAAACAACGAGTAGCCGCCTGCTTAATAGACCTCGAAAAAGCTTTCGACACAGTCTGGATTCCAGGTCTCATATACAAATTGATCAAGAAAAATTTTCCTAAATACCTGATTAAAATAGTCTGGGACATGATCACAAGCAGAACATTCGTAATGACTGAAGGTTCACACTCATCAAGCAAAGAATTCTCCATAAAAAACGGTCTACAACAAGGTACAGTAAATTCCCCGTTACTTTTCAGTATTTACAACAGTGACTTACTAAACCTCTTTGATCTCAATACATCCACCCATAAACGCTCCATAGCCTTCGCAGACGACCTAATCACGACGTAACAGGCCGCAAAACCAAAACAATAAAAACGGAACTCCAAGAAATTTTTGAGAAAATAAACGACTATTACCACGCATGGAAACTAAAAATCAACATAAGCAAATGCGAAACCATACTGTTTAGACCCAAGTCAAGTGAAATCGGCCCAATAGAAAGAGAATACTGCAAAAATTTCAACTAAGAGAAAAAACAGACAAAGGGGCTCTCATAACACACAAAAATTGCGTAAAATACCTAGGAGTAAACATAGACTATAAATTAAACTACAAGCAGCACACCGAAATTCAACTTACTAAGGCCAATAAAGCATTCTGGAAAATAAAAAAACTATTCCTCTCCAAACGTCTCGACAGCAAAGTAAAAATTCTATGCTATCAAGCACTAATCAGACCGATCATAACCTACGGCTGCCCAATCTGGTACAACATATCAGCTTCCCAAATGGAAAAAATTCGCATCTTCGAAAGAAAATGCATCAGGGCTTACTTGAGTACTTACAGATCCGAACACAGCGGATTCAAAAGATATGTAAAAAACAAAATGATATAAGACCTAGCCAACATCCACCGCATAGACTGTCACATCCTAAAGCTAATAAGAAACCACTTCGCTCAAGCGGCAAAGATAAAAGAAAATAGTTTAATCTTCAGTTGCTTATTTCCAAATGACGCATATTACAAAAACACTCTGACAACAGGCTACATCCCACTAGAAGCTTTCCTATACCTTGACGAAAAAAACTACTTCCAGGACCAAAATAATATTCCAATAATTTATCACATAAAAAGAAAAATAGGGATCAAAACTATACTTTACGAAGAAAACATAAATGGACAGACCGCAGACACTAGATGGAGATACAACATGGCCCTCCCTCTGAAAAACACTAAAGACAAACATAGAAAAAATACAAAAAAGTATTAGTGGATACTGAATCCATAATAAAATAAGAGAGAAAATCCATTAAACCAATAAAACTCAATTCTGCCCCCGTACAACACAGGTGCAAATATTGTAACTATTGTAATTCTCCTTCTTTTAAAAGAAACTTATTTAACATCCCCCTCCCCCTCCCCCTCATCCCACCCCTCCCCAAAATTCCGCAGCACCCAAAAATATACTACCGAAGCGTCCTGTTTTTGCGACCCAGTTTCCAGGACAGTAAAAACAAGTAAAAACAAAATCACATAGAAGCTCCGCTCCTCCAGCGGCTTAAACCAAAAGATTATATTCAACACGAAAAATGTAAAGCGTCGACACATATTACAGCATGGCTACGTCGTACCGTTGCGTATCGGTACCTTTGCCTAAGATACCATTATATAAATTCACTGTTTATTGTGAACACCATAATGTATTTATAATTGTATATTGGGTTTAAATAAACATTAAAAAAAAAAGCACTCGTTCTCGTCCGATCACGAAAGTTAAGCAACGTAGGGCACGGATAGTACTTAGATGGGTGACCGCTTGGGAACTCCGTGTGGTGTTGACTTTTTTTAATTTTTTCCAATTCTTCCTATTTTTCTTAATAATTTATGGTCATGTACATCGCGTTAAAAATATACTTTTAGTATTATAGCGTATGTCAATGTCGTGGTTATTCGTTATACATTCAAGTACGTTTGTTTGAAAGTCAATAGACTATTGCTGAATCACGTACTACTTATAAATTGTTGTCTAGCACGTAAGTGTAATTTCATGTACATTATACACCAGTACTGTGCGCTATAATTCATGAACTGCACAATAGATTTAACGCACCAATTATCTATGCATCTATTACACTGGTTCCTGCAGTAGTTTTTACTTTCGACACTCTATGGCCGCCGTTTGCACAAAACGGCTATTTATATTTATTCCAATTTTTATTCCACTGATGACGACATAATAAATTTGTTAACATATAGCAAACTCGATACCGAATATTCATTACATACGTCTAATCCATTATGCCATTCGTGGTTTAAGTGAATATTTACTTTCACGTTAAAAAGACAAAGAAGGTGAAACCATACTAATTACTGTACGTTCTGGTCGTTGTAAAAGTTTTTGGATGGAAGAAACATAAACAGCTTGGTTTTCTTTTCCTAATCAAATCCAGTCTCTTTCATGATAACGCAACGGATATCATGAAAAACAACGGATATAACATAGTTGATTAAATAAACCAGTAACACCATAAATTAATTATGCGCATAAAGTTGATATTACTTGCTACCAACCAACCAACCAAACAGCACAAGTTTTGTGATATAAACAACGTGATGAGATAATCTTTCAAACACGAGTCCAAAATCTACAATGGCACAACTTTTCTTCGAAACAGAGACGTTTAGCTGTTTTTTCTACAGCCCGTTTTCACTATGAATTCAATGGAACACCGTTTGGCCTAAAAGGTGTAGCCACCGGAGCAAAACTTCATACATTTGGGTGGACGTATGCGCATCGTTCATCTTCACGAACAATTATACGTAAAGTCACATACACGTATTGTCTCTATAATTGTTCGAAAATCGTGTCTCCTTGGCGATGAATTACAGTAGAGTTTTGTACAGTAGTGAATTACTTAGAAAAGACAGCGCAAGCGAAACAGAAAAAGGTGTGAGAGTAGGCTTAATAAGATAAATATCGGTCAAAGAATGTCGGTCTTTTTGATCCAACGCTTGCATAAAACGCTAACAGTTATTCTTTCCGTAAAACAATATCAATTATATATTAGCATAGTATTTTTATAATCAATTTGTTATATTTTCTGTATAATTGATCGCAATTAATCGGTCGTCATTCCCGTTACTGGGGGGAAATCAATCTACAGGGCCCTAGTGTTCCCTTTAACACGCCGCGAAGTTCGACGGTTGAGTAGTGTAAAATGATCCGAATTCAATCGTCCATGAAAGAATACTAATTATCCATCAGTCAATGGTTAAACTTTATGTTTAATTTTCTTAAATTAAATTTTTACTGACTTTTTTGTGAGATTTTTCTGATTAAAATGAGGCCAAACACGATATAATTTATATCACATTTATATGTATATGTCGGAGATAAAAGGACACCGAAGCCTTCCCTTTGGAATTTTGGGAAAACCCCTTAACACTTTAATCCAGATTCTACTATAGCCGCAATTAAGCAATTGTTGTTATTCAATCCGATTGTATTTGTTCGAGATTTGTGATAATGAACTTGGGCTCAAGGCGACAATCAGTCGCCGAATGTAGCCGCGGTCAAGGGATGAACGCTTTCTCTAACAGAGGTATAGAGAAATTCTATAGCTCTCCTTAAAAGAAATAATTGTGGCGGCACTCGACAGTAAACATTCCAACGGTTTCTGTCCCGTGGCTCGCCACACGCAGACCCTATTCTCCGGGTAAGATGATTACCAGATGTCGATGCATCTCCACAGTACATGTTCAGCTAGCTTGAGAACCCGTTATAAATTTTAAGATTTAGTTTACTAAAGTCCTTCAAACAGACAAAGAGTTTTTGTTCCAACTACGTGAAGATAGGGGAAATGTATTTTTCTCACGAACGACGCTTCCCACTAGCAACCTTCCCTCAAGGGCGGCTAGCATCCTTTTCTCGATACCAACATGGAAATTGACCAATTAACAGCAACGTCAATTTCCCTCACTTTCCGAACAAGGGCTTTTCTCGACGAATCCGAGGATGTCGTGTCCTTAGACACACCCCATCACAGTTTTCCTCTGCAGCATCATCCTGACGTAAAGTCATTCTCTCTCGTGATGTCTCAGTAGCGAGTTACATAGTGTCTTTACGCTCGGTGAATATTCTACCTTTTAACAAAGAGTTAGTTTAGTAATACTTGTACCGTAGACAAGCAAGTTGAGTATAACTTGGACTTTGGAAGGAAGCGCATTTTGTTATTCCGCTGACCGCGGATTCATTATTAAACGCAGGATTATTGTCATTAGCATCTCGAGTATTTAATTACTACGGCTACTTGTCAAATTTTGTAATAATCATATCTGTACTAGTAAATATCTTCTCTGTTACATAACAACAATGGCTAATCCAAATGAAGATTCGTTACACGCACCTAACCCTAATCATAATGTGAACCCGAAATATATATGCCAGAAATAATATATGTCGGAGATGAAAGGAAAACCGGAGCCTTCCCTTTGCAATTTTGAGGAAGCCTTCTAATGCTTTAGCCTAGATTTTATCATAACTGTAATTAAGCAATTGTCATTTGTAATTGTTTGATATTTGTGAAAGCGAAAGTGGGTTCGAGGTGACAACTGGTCGCCGAACGTAGCCACGGTCACGGATAAACGTTTTGCCTGACGAAGGTGTGGATCGGTTGTATTGTTCTCCCTAGAAATCACATAGAATTGTACTTTAGAGATATCGATATAATGGGACACACGTTGTATTAGGAATCAATCTCCAGACAGAAACTGCCTAGTAACGGCGTTTGGATCTTTCTCGATGTTTCCAAAGAGTATACAACAAACTTTTGACAGAAATTGCCTAGCAACAACGATTGGAACCTTCTCGATGTTTCCAGCGAGCATATAACAAACAAATGCAGTCGTATAGCGAAAAAGATTTTCATCAGATATTCATTCTTGTGATCGCCTCGGAAAGTGATGCATCGAGCAATTTACCGAGTGTCTCAGCAATCGTATTTTTGTGTTTAAAATTATTCTACGCATAGTTAGGAGTTATCCCGTTGACCGTGGATTCGTTTGGACCCCGGAACATTGTTAATAGCGTTAATTAAATTCATTATTCGTAAAACCTATCAATCGTTAATCTCATTATTTGTTAAATTTATTATTCGTAAGACATATTATTCGTTCCTCTTATTATTCGTTAAACTTATTATTCTTTAATCTAATTATTAGTTAAACTTATCGTTTGTTAATCTTATCATTTATTAAACTCGTTATTCATAATATTTTGTAAAATCTTGTTTATTCGCGTAAATATATTCTCTGTTTCGTAAAACAATGGCTAATTCAAACCAAGAATCGTTACGCGCCTTAAATCCTAATGATAACCCGACATATATGTCGGAATGGCGTTGAGGATAGGGTTGTCCGTGTTTGAGGGGTCTTCATTGAAGGTAGCCATCGTTGCGGTGTAACGAAGATACGATTTATTGACACAGGTACGGATAACACAGGTTTGACAATCTACCACGGCGGTGAGACGTCCGCGACACTAGTGACAGTGGTCTCAGGTTCGATAACGAATCCACGGCCAACGGGATGACAGATGGGCGTTCTCGCTGAATCTAAGTCTGACTCGTAAAAATAATTGCTGAGCGTAAAGACGTTACTCTTTAGTCGACAGGATCGCGAAAAAGAATGCCTGTCCCGTCCCGATGATGCCACAGAGGAAAACTATAATGGGGTGTGTCAAAGGACACGAGATCATCGGATTCGTCGAGAAAAGCCTTCGTTTAGGAAGTAAGGGAAATTGACGTTGCTGCTAATTGGTCAATCTCCATATCGGTGGTTAGAAAAAGATGCTAGCCGCCCTCGAGGGAAAGTTGCTAGTGGGAGACGCCGCTCGTTGAAAATGGATCTCCCTTATTCTCCCGTAGTTGGGACAAAGACTGATTGTCTATTTGAAGGACTTTCGCTAGCTAAGTCTTAAGATTTATAACGGGCCCTCGGGCAAGCTCAACGTGTACTGCGGAGACGCATCGACATCTGGCAATCATCTTACTCGAAGAATAGAGTCTGCGTGTGGCGAGCTACGGGACAGAGACTGTTGGAATGTTTACTGTCGAGTGTTACAACTATTTCCTTTTTAAGGAGAGCTATAGAATTACTCCATGCCTTTGTTAGACAAGGCGTTCATCCCTTGACCGCGGCTACGTTGGGCGACAGACTGTCGCTTCAAGCCAAAGCTCACCGTCACTAATCTCGAACAATTACAATTGGATTGAATAACTACAATAGTTTAGTTACAGTTATAGTAGACTTTAGATTGCAATGTTGCGGGGCTATCCGAAGGTTCCGGTGTCCTTTCATCTCCGACGTATATATATATATAAAGCCGAAGCCTTTCCTTGGAAATTTTGGGAACATCCTCTAGTACCTTAGCCTAGATTTTATTATAGTTGTAATTGCTTAAGATTTGTAATAAGCGAGATTGGGTTCGAGGTGACAATCGGTCGCTGAACGTAGCCATGGTCACGGGATGGATGTTTTATCTATCGGAGGTCTGGAGTGGTTGTATGTGTTTTCCGAGAAATGTGGTTGTGGCGGCATGCGGCCTCGAGAGCGGGCCTAGCCACGTGTGATGTTGCCTCGGAGGTGCCGATGCAATGGGACATACATTGTATTAGTAATCAAAACTCCAGGCAGAAACTGCCTAGCAACGGCGTTTGGAACTTTCTCGATGCTTCCAACGAGTGTGCCTAGCAACGGCGTTTGGAACCTTCTCGATGCTTCCAAACGGGTATAGAAAACAAAATGCAATCGTACAGGTAGAAAAATCTCCACGAGGCTGGCATTCTTGCGATTGCCTTGGAGAGTGTTACATCGAGCATTTTCGACGATCGCATTTGCGTCTAAGTTAGTTTCGCTTAGTAAGGAGTTATCCCGGTGACCGTGGATTCGTTTGAACTCAAACATTGCTAATAGTATTATTTAATTTAATTATTCGTAGATCGTATTATTCATTAGGCTTAGTGTTTGTTAGACTTATTATTAGTTGTACTTATTATTTGTTAAGCTTAGTGATAGACCTGTATATACGTGTAAATAAAATCTCGGCTTTGTGAAACGATGGCTAGTCCACATGAAGAGTCGTCGCGCGCCCAAAATTCGAATCGTGATCCGACATATATATATATTAACCATAGATACAAACATACAAATTTATTAAAATAATCGTTCCAGCAAGTGTTTTAAGGAGACTGTGATTTGCCAAAGTTGATCTATCTTCGAATAAAAGAAGTTAGCATGATTTAGCTCACGATTAAAGCAATATGTTTTGACTGGTGTAGAATAAATTGTTGGTTCTAAGACATCTTAATGAGACATTAAGAGAAAATTGCTGGTTGACAGTAGAAGAAGAAATAATACCGTCTACTATTTTATTTACAAATAAGATGTCAAACATTATTCTCTTAATTTTGTATAAAATATGAAAAAAGGATTTATATGTTTGTGTTACCAAACATACTTTTGCATTGTTGAGGTATGTATAATTTTCTGTGCTGGACTAGGTTAAATGCGTAGTAGATATACTTGTATGTGAATATCAGTGTGTGGAAGTTTGTGTGACCGAAGCGTCTCGAAAACAGATGAATGTAAACTCTTCAGTCGGTTAAGGTCCGTCGAAGGGTCGGATAAGAGTCGTCGAAGAGTCGGTTTACAGTCGGGTATACAAGAAAGTGCTGAGACGCGTGCAAGTGTGTATCGATAAATATATAAGGAATCGTCCACGAAATAAATATATCATTGTTTCAATATTAATCCTCAGTATAAATTTAGTGTTCCTATAACATTATTTCGGCCTCAAAGATCCACAATTCTCAACATGTATGAATATAACGAAAACTAAGACCGAACATTCGTATCTATATAAGAAAATGTTGTTCAGGATCATGATCTCACGATATATTTCAAGGGCATCGAAATCGATGAGCAAGTAGCTCTTCGACAGGTTCACCTGCTCTAATAATGGCATTTCATCAAATTTTTAAGACGTCGTATTAAGAAAACGAAAATTTGTTGTGCCTATGAAGCGGAGATATACGTTCGCATAACACCGAAGTTATCTCTTTCAAAAAGCACTTTTTAGTTATTGCTGATCGGAGAATATTTTCAGTCGAAGAAAGGTTCAGGCAAATTGAGCATTGAGCATGATTCTGTACCATTCAGATTTGTATATAACATAACAATACTAAAAAATATGAAAGCAGAGGAACCGATTAAACACCGTATGAATTTGGACATTATTTTAGAACATGAAAATCATCGAAATGTAGATAGAAGCGACATGCTTAATGAAATAAAAATATTTTGTGACATATATACAGTAAAAATTTGTTGTATATAACACCAATGCAATGTTCGAATATGATACATAAAATTAAGGATTTATTTTCCAATTTTATGTTACTTTGAGAATATTACTAATTATTCCAATCGCTTCTACAGGGCGTACTTTCTCTAGATTAAAATTAATTAAAAATTATATACATACTACTATGTCTCAGGTAGACTATCTAATTGATTATTTAATTTGAATAAGTTACGTGAAAATTGAAATTACGAAGATATAATTATTGATTTTGCACGAAACAAAGCGAGAATAATAAACTTTATGAAATAACTGTACTTCACTAAGTTTCAAAATAATAAACATTTCAGATACGGGTATTTTTGTTAATATGTACTCATCGAGTATCATCGAGTCATTATTTTGTTATTGTTATTAATAAAAACTTTCTAATTAGAATAGGAATAAATTTTCGTCAAAGAAAGTTATGAGCTACAGAGGTACATGTCTTTTCTGTTTCTAATTTGTAATGCTATACATTTTTTTTATTTAAAATTTCACATTCACAATTTGACCAATTTGGACATTTGGTAGAATTTTTTATCTGTGTGATTATCATGTGGGTGGCTACCCCCAATGGTGTGCCATCTTCGTGTTTGTTAAGATATATCCTTTGTGAGGTCTGCTGGGTGTTTCCTTTTTAGTCTCCTTTCTATGGTTGTGTTGATCGTTTCCGCTGCCAGGCGGTTCGGGTGCGTTGGTATTCTTTCTCTGTACCTTCTTGCGAATCTGCTAATCTCTTCCTTGACCTTTCGTATTCCAAGGCCTTTCCGTATGTCCTCGTTTCTAACGTACCATGGGGCGTTTACAATTGATCTAAGAATTTTAGCTTGGATTGTCTCTATTTTGCTTATATGGCTCATTGCTGCTGTTCCCCAAAGTGGAATTCCGTACGTCTAAATTGGTTTTATGATCGTTATATATTTTATATATATATCGTATATTTTTAGTTTGTTTTCTATGCTTAGTTTGGATTTTCGACCTGTTAACCAATACATTTGTCTCCTTGTTATCTGTATTTTGTCTATTATTGATTTAGTATGTATTTAATATTTAGTATTTAGTATGTTTGGTGGCATCTGTTTTCATTGGCAGTGTGAATGTAATATGGTTGCATTTACTTTGGGATTTGCTTTAATTTGGTTAACTTGTAGCCACTTCTTCATTTTTGTGATATGTTCTTGTAGTAGTGTGACTGCTGTTACAGGGTTAGTGTACCTGACTAGTACCGCTGTGTCGTCCGCGAATGTCAGTATTTTGCTATTGGTAGTTGTTGGTATGTTGGCCGTGTATAGTGTGTATAGTATTGGTCCTAAGACGCTACCTTGCGGAACCCCTGCCTTGATGTCTTTAAGTTCAGAGTATGTGTCTTTAATTTTTACTACGAAGGTTCTGCTGCTTAAGTAAGATTTAATTAAATGGTATATCTGCTCCGGGAATTATTTTCTGATTGATTGAAGTAGACTTTCGTGGTTCATTTTGTCAAATGCTTTCCCCATGTCCATAAAGAGGGCTGTGCAGTATTGTTTGTTATCTACTGCTAGAATTATTTCATTTGTAAGTCTGTGCATTTGCTCTATCGTGGAGTGTTTGTTTCTGAATCCAAATTGGTGATCGGGTATTAATTTTTCCTTCTCTATTATTGGTTTTAAGCGGGCGTAAATTATTTTTTCTAGTATTTTGGAAAACACGGGAAGTAGTGATATTGGTCTATAGGATGTTGTTTGGTGTGGGTCTTTGCCTGGCTTAGGTAACATTATGATCTGTGCTAGTTTCCATAGTTTAGGATAGTATTGGATTCTTAATATTGCGTTGTAAATTACTGTGATTAGTCGTATCGCTTTTGGAGGAAGGTTTTTTAAAATTTTACCATTGATTAGGTCGATCTGTTGGAATACAACGATATCAGTCGCATGCGGATAGAGTGTTTGATCGTACAGATTCTTCCATTCGTTGCCCAGCGCCATCCCCACCAGCGTGCGTTCGTGAGATGCACCACGGCAGTTAGCACGTGCATGCTTTTTCAAAAGGACGCCGGAAGAAGCGTGAGGATATGGATGGAACATTCTAGATGGGCACGTCGAGAAGCTACTAGAAGGTTCTGTGCCACATGTGACGCCACACAGACACCCACACAGGTCACACTCATTACTGCATAGAGAGTGGGGCTCTAAACCTTTTCAAGGGCCATGGGTCACTAAGCCAGTCTGTGAATAACTAGCCAATTGTCTACATTCCAGAACGCACATTTATAACTCTCGAAATAATTGTTTAATAAATATCACATTGTATTATTTCAACATAAACATTGTGTCTTCCACAGAATATTAATCCTAATTCCAAGATTAAATTCTAACAGGTTATGGGCCCAGACCCAATGTGCTAGTGTTGAAGTAAGTTCGTGACTAAAGTTAATATTAAACAATTAACATAAAGTATTACAGTGAGATATAAGTGTATAAGTTTATAAGTGCGGACTAAAGCAAAATAACAATGGCAGGTAGTGCCAGAGACGTGGAGAGATAAACTCGAATTGTTATTAATTAAAGATAAAGTTTGGACAGTGATCAGAGATCCAACTCCAGCGCCCGACAAGATGGATCAAAATTGGCTAGATAAAGACGAACAGGCTCGTGCGACAATAGGGTTACTTGTCGAGGATAGTCAGCTTATTCACATTCGAGGCGCAAGATCGGCGAAGCAAGCATGGGAGGCCCTGAAGAACTATCATCAGAAAGCATCATTATCGAATAAAGTATTTCTGCTCAAGGATATATGTCGAATGAAGTTAGCTGAAGGCGGAAATTTGGAAGAACACTTAACAGAAATGTTGAACATGTTCGATCGGCTAACAGCATTAGGAAAACCCTTGGATGAGGAGATATCGGTAGCAATGATTCTACGTAGTCTACCAGAGTCATACAGTCCCCTAATTAGCAGCCTGGAAAGTAGACCGGAATCAGATCTCACTATGGAATTCATCAAAGGAAAGCTTATCGACGAATATAAGCGGCGCAGAGGTTCAGGATGGACAACAGACCAAAATGAGACGGTAATGAAAGTAAGTGATGGTAGAAGTAATAATACGAAATGCTTCTTTTGTAAAAAACCCGGGCACATGAAGAAGGATTGCCGTATATACGCCACATGGAAAACAAAGAAGGATAAAGTGAATAAGGTAATGGAATATAGATCCGATGAAGAACAGCAAGCTTTCGTGAGTACAGAACATAGAGCATCTGAGAAAATTTCCCAAGAACTTTGCCTCAGAATGAGTGATAAAGATACAAGACGTACGCATGCATGGATTATTGACTCAGGGGCCACGAGCCACATGACGGCAGACAGAAACTTTTTCAGCAGCTTCAATCCAGATGAAAAGGGTTTTGTACTACTAGCAGACGAAGTTAGAAGTTCCACAGAATATTAATCCTAATTCCAAGATTAAATTCTAACACGATCCCTGGTGCTTTATTGTTTTTTGTTTTCTCGATTATGTTTCTAATTTCTTGTCCTGTTGTTTTAGGTGTGATATAGTGTTTGTCAGTTGAGGTACTAGTGGTTAACGTATCCTCATCGGTATGACAATTGTGGTTGCTATTATTGTTGCTATGTGATGTAAATATGTTGCTTAGGAGGTTGGAAAATTCTTCAGCTTGTCCTTCGTTGCTTCTTGCCCATGTATTATGAATGTTTCAGTTTCTAGGGCCCTTTGTTGTAGGCCGTTAGAGTTCCAGGCTGCTATTTTAAGCGTGTCCATTTTTATTTTTTGCTTAGCGTGTTTGTGAGTAGCTGTAGCATGAGTGTGATTTGTTGCGCTTGCTGTTTAAAGATTGCGTTTTGTTCACTTATCATTTTTGCTAACATTTCCGTGTTTTTAATGGATAGCTTTATCAGTTTTTTGATTTCTGTAGCGTCGTCGATGTTATTCTTCTGGATTTGATTATCTAAGGGTATTGACTGTTTGGCTACTTGCGCGTAGCTTCGACTACCAAAGATGTTGGTATTATTATGGTTGATGTTCATTATATGCTGTATGTTTGTTGATGTTTCAGTTACTGTGCTATCCTGATGTGTGTGAGAGTTAGTGTATATCCTGTTACGAAGCGGCGGAAAAAGTTTACCTTGAAGTTGTTTTCTTACTAAACAGCCTTTGTAACTAGCTGGGCGATTTCCACCGCAATTGTAACATTTTACATCATTTATTTTTCCCGTGTGTGGGCAGTTTACTGTAAGGTGCTTTCCTGCGCATTTGACACACGCCGGGTTCCTGTTGCAGTAATTTTTATTGTGTCCATATTGTTGACACCTCATGCATTGTGGTATGTCTTTTTTGTGCCTGGGTGGCTCGACTGTAATTAATGTGTTTAAAATTTTTTTAATATCGAAAATTTCCTTGTTGTTATTTTTAGGTTCTAACTCTATTAAGAATAGCGGTAGTGGTTGCTTCGTATCGTACCTTGTAATATTGTTTATAGCTCTTGTTTGATGGCCAATATTTACTAATTCGTCACTTTTTTGTGTTAATTTTTGGATGCAGTCCTCTTATAACTACTTTGTAGCTCCTTTCCGTTTTGAGCTGGTACGTGTGGTATATAGCATTCTTCCCCTTAATTCTTTTATAACTTTCCTATAATTTTCTGGTGTGTTTGTTTGGATTTTTACCTGTTCTAATTTTGTTTGTTTTATTGTGTAATTATCCTTTCCAACAATATTGTTTAGTTGATCAATAAGCGGGTCTATTATTTGCGCCTCAACAAATATTGGTGGAGGTTTTGTAATGTGTGTTGATTCAGTTGTGATATTGCTTGTTGAGTCGTCGTCTAATTCTTCTGTTAGCGAGCTGAAGGAGTTTCTTAGCGGTAATTCTTGCAGCCATCGCTGCTTTTCGGTATCTAAATTACCTGTTATTTTTCTTTTTTTGTTATAGCTGGCTAATTTCCAACTTTCGTCCTGTTGAGTTGTTACTTTGTTGATTTCCATGTCAACTTCAATTGTGGCTGAGTAGTCCTGTCCTCGGTTTGTTGGTTAACTTGTTTTTGATGTATCTGTTGTTTTGTATATGTAGTATTGATCTTGTTTGTTTATAATTTTTATTGGTGCAATATTTTTCATGGTAGGTTTGCTAGTCTTCTTAATAGAAAACACGGGTTTCCACCGTTTGGCTATAGGCGTAACCGTTCTTAAATTTCTCTTCCCCACTTGCCGCACTTTTCTGAAGCACTACTTTGCACGTTCAATTAGCTCGACTGCTCGGGCAATACTGTAATGCTATACATGTGTATAATAATATTATTGTGTCAGAGCGAGACTTGTTCCGCGCTCCGCAGTCTCTAGTGGCGGCTGTGATTTTAAAAATAAGATTTTGTTTACAAAAACTGTTTGTTGTGGGACTAGAAACATTCTCGAGGACATAAAGTTCTAAACAAATGTTCTCCTTTTTTATTGAATGTCAGAGATAAGGATACCTGACACGAAATATCAAGGTCTAATATCGACAGTCAATAAGGAATAACGAATAAAATTTTATCAGCTATTAGATTTTCATACCTTATTCATTTTTCTTCCTTTAGGAGAGACATTTATTATTCCGTGTTACGTCGGGCGACACTCTACCTAGACCAGGCCACACACCGCGGGCCAGACGGGAACCAGATGTCCGCTCATCCTTACCGCGTACACTCAATAGTCTTAAGGACCCATCTTAGTCGTAAATCTGAGGAATTTGCTAGCTAAGGTCCTTCAGACCGAACAAATATCGTTTTTCCAAATCATTTTCTAACCCCTACTACTCCATCCTAAAATCCTACCTAACCAATAGACAATTCATGGTTAAATGCCTAGACGCCACTTCCGCAACATTCCCAATAGAATCCGGCATACCACAAGGTAGTGTCCTCGGACCCCTACTGTACTTCATCTACACTGGCGACTTACCTATATCAAACGAGATAACAATAGCAACATTTGCTGATGACACAGCGCTATTAGCTACCCACGCAGACCCGGTAATTGCTTCATCCACTCTCCAGCGATGTCTCGACTCCATGGAAAAGTGGTTTCATAAATGGGGCTTCAAAATTAACGAAAAGAAATCCCCACATGTAACCTTCACGCTCCGAGAACAAACCTGCCCCCAGGTCACCATCAACAATGCAACAGTTCCTAGCAGGGACGCAGTCCGATACCTGGGCATGACCCTGGACAGGAGACTAACGTGGAAAAAACACATCTCAGATAAAACGAAGCAACTAAAGGACAAACTAAAAAAATTCTATTGGCTCACGGGCCGACGCTCCAAACTAAACATACAGAATAAAATTAGCCTCTACAAGACCGTAATAAAACCTGTCTGGACCTACGGAATCCAACTATGGGGAACAGCAAATAACTACAACATTGAAATACTCCAACGCTTCCAATAGAAAACGCTAAGATTCCTAATTGATGCACCTTGGTATGTAACCAATGAAACAATACATCGCGACCTCAAGATATCCACAGTCAAAGAGGAAATAGCAGAATATAGCGACAGATATAGCAAAAGAGTCAACAAACACCGAAACCCCCTAATCACTGAGCTACTTGATACGACGGACCAGATTCGCAGGCTGAAGAGGCACTACCCGCTAGACCTAAACGCTAGATTCAATTAGTTAACTAAATTAAGTAATATTCACTTATTTATAACACTTACTTATAAATTATTCTTATGTATAATAAGTATTAACTTATTATAAATAATCGGCCATGTCACTGTGCCACGCCAGAAAAATTATTGAAAATTCTCAACACGAGAATTGACTGTAATTTTAATAAATAAATAAAAAAAATCATTTTCTAAAGACTATTGTCTACTACGGCTTGACAAGGGAAAGTTAGTTTTTCTCACGTACGATGCTTCCTACTAGCAACTTTCTATCGAGGGCGGTTAAGACCCTTCCTAGTCCACCAACCTTCGTTTATCTAATCAGGAGCAATGTATACTGCCTTCACTTTTCTGACCAAAAATGTCATGAGCAAATCTGATGGTCCCGTGCGCTAGACGCACCCATCGCTAGCTTTCCTCCGACATAGCATCGTCACTGTACCTTACTTCTTCTACACCGCTAGAAAAGTCAACTTCTTATTCTACAACGCTAGAATAGTCAACTATAACAAAAACTCTAAGAGCCTTGCTCGATCACTAGCGAATATTGTGCCAGTGTATCGCATCTCTATATGCTAACTCATCGTCGACGATATATGTTATAAGCAACGGTGTAACTTAAGTGGAAAAAATATATAATTTATAACTCTGTGAATCACAGTGTTATACTCTCTCAACCACCCCTATTATCTTAACGGAAATAAGGGGATCGATGAACTCGTGGTGTCGATTATTATAATCGTAACGGGAATTTACGACTCCCATTAATATCTCTCTTCGCGATTGCGTCTGCCCGCGATTGATCGAAAATACATTCCGTTTTTATTCAAAATTATTATTTGCAATTGATTTTAGACAAAAACCTTCTATTAGTCTATTTGCAATAAAAAGATCCTTCCCTTATGAATCTTATGAATAGATTTGCAACTGACAACTAAATTGTAATAAAAGAACATAGTGAACGATAAAAACCAAATTCGTAATGTAAAATATTGTATAACTGTTACGTATTTTGAATGTACGTACACACAAATGTAATATATTCTGCATATGCACACATTTATATATTTTATTTTACATACATTTACATATTTTAACATACTATATACACATAAAATTTCGCACTGTAATAATCGTTATTTATAATAATCGATATTAAAATAATTATTAAATATTTGTTTAATTAATCCTAAAATTGAAGTACAATTATGAAAATGTTAATAAAAGAATTACATTTAGATTTCATAAACATATCGCAAAGTGACCGATTTAACCAGCGATCGTACAGAGGTCCCACTTGTAGTCCTGAAGTATAACCGATCAGCAAACAACGCTACCTCATCGTCGACATTATATCATGCTAACGCATCATTATAGAATTCAGTACTGTTTAATCTGTTGAGATAAATGTCATGTTGGTATGACCACTAGTTCCTACATCCAGAGTTTGTACGACTGCTTGCGATTCTCTTCTGTTTTTCACCGTGCGCCACGTCTTTTTTTTTTTACCAGAGTATCCGGTGTGTTGTAAATGACTGCATAAGGTGGTGAAGTACAGAATATACAAAACTAATCTGTGTGAATCAATTAAATATCAAACCCCAAACCTATGTAATAACATAATCGTCTTTCGTATTCAAGTCAAGGTAGAGTGTAAATCGTATAAAACTTTACTGAACGTTATAATTTTTTAACTTACGAAGCATTACTTTCCAATGAATACTAAGTGAAGAATTAAATTTAATTAGAAACTTGAGCTGCAAAGTTTCTGTAAAGAGAGATTTAGCGAAGGTAAATATTTTATACATACAATTTTATAAAACAAAAATATTCGAATACATATTAGTTTTGTATAAATAATTTTAACCTAAATATGTGTTCTTGGATGGATAGGGTTGTTGAGGAAAATATTAGGTTGGTATGATCATTAGTTCCTACATGCGAAGTTGGTACGACTTCTAACAACGCTCTTTTGTTTTGGCTTCCGCCACGTGTTAAGTATCTGAGAGTATCCGGTGTGTTCATATGTCTGTTCATGGTGGTGAAATACAGAATATAAAAACTGAATCTATGTGAATCAATTAAATATCGAACTCCAAAACCTATTTAATAACAGGGGTAGTACAGTAACCGAAAAGGAAATTATTCTACATGCAAAAGTAAGTCGTAATAATAAACAGACAGTTTTCTTCTTTTATGTTTTTTGTATTTTCATTACATTTTTGATTTCCATATACATAACCGTCTTTCATTTAAAGAAGAATTTATCTTTCTCAACGACTTTTTATACAAATTTGAATAATAACTGCTATTTTTGATATCTTATTTCAACCTTTGCCTTTGTTTGGGTTACTGTATTGCTTATTTCTTTTAATGTTTGCATTGTTCACAGGCTGTACTAATTTTGTGTGAGTAATTTAGAAATATATGAGATCTTGCAAATCAAATAATTTGATGTAGCAAATTCTTAATTTTCATAAAATAGTCCTGAACTGCTATGACTGTATGGAAACGAGGAAGCTTGGAAATGAAATACAGTGTAAGTAAATCTCTTCGCAATTGTACGTTGAGAGAATACGTTACATGTTACATTTCTCCTTTCGTATGATCTTCTTGTAAAATAATCATGTTTCATCTAATATAAATTGTTTTTTGTACTTTTATTTCGCTTTTTTAAGAATAATAATTGAGGTGATATGTCGTGATAGGGTCGGAAAGAAAACTCAGATGTATTCAACGATAAATGTTTATTCACTGTAATGTCGATGAGTACACTTGACGCAAGACTCACGATTATATTCGGTTCGCGAATGCGCGGTTACAAGTTAGAGCTCGAATAGCTATGATTCGAGATGCGCTACGAGTGCGGAAAATGATTGCACGAGACGTCGAGGGCTTAGGTAATTATTCGACTCGGACGTGTAAGTGTAACGACCGTTGTGTGTCGACTCGCTGTAACTGACTGACTTTCCGTCACGATGCTGCTGCGAAAGAAGACTGTGTTGGGATGTGCCTAAGGATGCGAGGGCATCGGATTCGTTGAGAAAAGCTTTGGTTCGGAAATGTACGTTAATGTTTGTCAGGTTATCATTAGGATTTAAGGAGCGTAATGATTCTTCGTTTGAATTAGCCATTGTTTTACGAAACAGAGATTATATTTACGCGAATAAACAAGATTTTACAAAATATTATGAATAACGAGTTTAATAAATGATAAGATTAACAAACGATAAGTTTAACTAATAATTAGATTAAAGAATAATAAGTTTAACGAACAATAAGAGGAACGAATAATATGTCTTACGAATAATAAATTTAACGAATAATGAGATTAACGATGGATAGGTTTTACGAATAATGAATCTAATTAACGCTATTAACAATGTTCCGGGGTTCAAACAAATCCACGGTCAACGGGATAACTCTTTACTATGCGTAGAATAATTTTAAACACAAAAATACGATTGCTGAGACACTCGGTAAATTGCTCCATGTATCACTTTCCAAGGCAATCACACGAATGAATATCTGATGAAAATCTTTTTCGCTATACGACTGCATTTGTTTGTTATATGCTCGCTGGAGGCATCGAGAAGGTTCCAATCGTTGTTGCTAGGCAATTTCTGTCAAAAGTTTGTTGTATACTCTTTGGAAACATCGAGAAAGATCCAAACGCCGTTGCTAGGCAGTTTCTGTCTGGAGATTGATTCCTAATACAACGTGTGTCCCATTATATCGACATCTCTAAAGTACAATTCTATGTGATTTCTAGGGAGAACAATACAACCGATCCATACCTTCGTCAGGCAAAACGTTTATCCCGTGACCGTGGCTGCTTTCGGCGACCAGTTGTCACCTCGAACCCTCTTTCGTTTTCACAAATATCAAACAATTACAAATGACAATTGTTTTTTTCCGGTTTTTCCTTTCATCTCGGACATATATATATATATATATATATATATATATATATATGTCGGAGATGAAAAGAACACCGGAGCCTTTGGAATTTTGGATAACCCCGCAACATTGTAACCTAGAGTCTACTATAGCTGTAATCAAACAATTGTAGTTATTCAACCCGATTGTAATTATTCGAGAATTGTGATAGTGAGCTTGGGCTCGAGGCGACAGTCAGTCGCCGAACGTAGCCGCGGTCACGGGATGAACGTTTTGCCTAACAAGGTATGGAGTAATTCTATAGCTCTCCTTAAAAGAAATATTCGTGGCGACACGCGACAGTAAACATTCCAACGGTTTCTGTCCCGTGGCTCGCCACACGCAGACCCTATTCTTCGAGTAAGATGATTGCCAGATGTCGATGCGTCTCCGCAGTACATGTTCGGCTAGCCCGAGGGCCCGTAATAAATCTTAAGGTTTAGTTAACTAAAGTCCTTCAAACAGACAAACAGTCTTTGTCCCAGCTACGGGAAGATAGGGGAGACATATTTTTTAACGAACGGCGTCTCCCACTAGCAACTTTCCCTCGAGGGCGGCTAACATCCTTTTCTAACCACCGATATAGAGATTGACCAATTAGCAGCAACACCAATTTCCCTTACTTTCTGAACGAAGGCTTTTCTCGACGAATCCGATGATCTCGTGTCCTTAGACACACCCCATTATAGTTTTCCTCTGTGGCATCATCGAGACAGGAAAGGCATTCTGGCTCGCGATCTCATCGATCAAGGAGTAACGCCTTCGCGATCAGTGATTATTTTGAGACTTAGACTTTGTGTGAACGTTCTGTCGTCATCCCGTTGGCCGCGGATTCGTTATTGAGCCCGAGAACATCGTCACTAGCGTCGCGAGTGCCGAACCGCTGTGATCAACTGTTAAGACTGTAATAATTCTATCATTGCAATAAACTACGCCTGTGTGTACTGTATCAATGGCTAATCCTCGAGAAGATTCCTTTGACGCCCACAACCCCATTCCCAGTGAAGATCCGACATCAGAAGTGGGATCAGTACCGTTTAAAGTGCTACAAGAGCAAATGGACCTTGTGCGCGAGTTAATTCAGACGCTAGCGCACAAAGCGGGGGAGCAACGACCGAGTACGGAATCTAAGGATGCAACGTTACCACGTTTTGACCCCGAAGGCGCGGGCGCCGATCCATCCGCGTGGTGCTCTCATGCTGATCTGATTTTGAAAGACCACCCGATGCAAGAGAGTGCGTTACTTTCCGCTCTAAATCGCGCCCTAAGGGGTTCTGCTGCGCATTGGCTTTCACAAATGGTACGCGGTGGAAAGCTTACCTGGCCAACGTTCAAGGAACAATTTCTTTCGCGTTTTGGTGGCAGAGAGACAGCCGCTTCGGCGTTAATAAGGATATCCAGAGAACGACCGTCGGAGACTGAATCTCCGGGAGCGTACGGTAGTCGCCTCCGCTCCATGCTGCAGATGAAGTTGCAAGATCTAACGATGCCCGAAGTGATCAATGCCTTCGCCCTTTATATGCTGAGTTCACAAGATCGACGCTTTCGGCGACTAACGCTCGCGAATAATATCAGGACGGAGGACCAATTTCATGATGAAATGAGGATTCTCCCTTACAACGATCAGCCGACATTTTCGCCAAGAAATTCACTAACGGAACCTGAAGCTAAACGCAGCAGGCTATCAGTTCCTCGGATTAAGTGCTACCGCTGTGGTGCTCACGGGCATAGGAAAACGGAGTGTCGCCTGCAAACACAAACGGGGAAGGAGCAGGGTATACGAAACCCGAAGGAAAAACGACCAGCCGCATCGTCGAAGGTGACCTGCTTCAAATGCCACGAGGAGGGACATATCGCGCCTAATTGCCCATCATCGCGGAAAAGAAACTACGATTCCATTGACGAACGCCGGATCGACTCCTGTGTAGTAGGAGCTCCGGCTGGTAGATTAAGCCATCTGGGTGAGTCGTATCCATTTTACTTTGATTCTGGGGCCGAGTGTTCGTTAATCAAAGAGTCCCTAGCCTCGAGATTTTCGGGTAAAAGAATAACCGATGTGGTAGTGATGCGGGGGATCGGGAATACTTGTGTTAAGAGTACACTTCAGATTTTGTCCACTGTTCGTATTAACGATCTTACATTGGAGATAGTTTTTCATGTCCTTGCTGACGATTACCTAAAATACGACATCATGATTGGTCGCGAGATTTTGAGCCAGGGATTCGACGTAAATATCGCGCAAGATAGCCTCGTTATTTGTAAAACAAAGGTCGTTAACGCTTGTGGTAAAGTCGCGGAAGATGCGGTCAACATTAACGAGGTTGACACTGATGTGATCGGTAACTATAAAGATCGATTAATCTCTGTTCTCGAAAGATTTAAAGAATCATTCATTACGGGTTTCCCGCGTACTCGCGTCAGTACGGGCCAGTTGGAAATACGGCTAATCGATCCCAACGTCACCGTGCAGAGAAGCCCTTACAGGCTTAGCGTGGAAGAGCGAAGAATAGTACGCGAGAGGATAGACGAGTTAATTAAAGCACAAATTGTAAAACCTAGTAATTCGCCGTTCGCGAGCCCTATAATACTCGTGAAGAAGAAGGACGGCTCAGACAGATTGTGCGTAGATTTTCGAGCGCTGAATAAAAATACGGTCGCGGATCGGTATCCCTTACCCCTTATTGCTGATCAAATCGCGAGATTGCAGAAGGCGAGATACTTCATTAGCCTGGACATGGCCAGCGGATTCCATCAAATTCCCATTCATCCTAATTCGACGGAATATACGGCGTTCGTTACACCCGACGGGCAATACGAATACGTGACTATGCCGTTCGGTTTGAAAAACGCACCGTCCGTTTTCCAAAGGGCCATTCTCAACGCCTTAGGCGACCTCGCGTATTCGTTCGTTGTTGTTTACTTGGACGACGTCCTAATTATCGCCGACTCAATAGATCAAGCTCTAGAAAGGTTAAGCACCGTATTAGATACCCTCGTGAAAGCCGGATTCTCCTTTAACTTTTCGAAATGCTCCTTTTTAAAGACATCGGTACTCTACTTGGGATACGTAATCCGTAACGGAGAAGTCCGTCCAAACCCGGGTAAAATACAAGCCTTGAGTTCTTTACCTGCACCGTCGACCGTCACACAACTTAGACAATTCATAGGTTTGGCCTCTTATTTCCGAAGCTTCATTCCCAAATTTTCACAAGTAATGAAACCCCTGTACGCACTTACCTCGAGTAACAAGAATATACCTTGGACGGATAGGCACGAACAGATAAGACAAAAGGTAATTTCCGTCCTGACTGACGCGCCGGTTCTGATGATATTTGACCCCAATTACCCCATAGAACTACATACGGACGCTAGCTCGGAAGGATATGGAGCCATTCTAATGCACAGGGTCGAAGGCAAAAATCGAGTAGTGGAGTATTATAGCAAAAGGACTAGCCCTGCGGAATCTAGGTATCATTCCTACGAATTGGAAACGTTAGCGGTTGTAAACGCCGTCAAACACTTCCGTCATTACTTACACGGACGAGAATTTCTCGTCGTCACCGATTGCAACTCCCTGAAAGCATCCAGTAGTAAGGTACACTTGAACGACAGGGTTTACAGATGGTGGGCTTACCTGCAAACTTTTACCTTTGACATTATGTACCGGGAAGGTAAACGAATGGCCCACGTAGATTTCTTTTCGCGAAATCCCGTAGACTTGGATCGCAGTACGTTCAGCAAAATTGTAGAGAAAGAAATTAACCTAACCGAAATCTCCGACGATTGGCTACTAGCGGAACAACGTCGCGACCCACAAATTGCTGAGATCGTCGATAAATTGCAGAACGAAGAGCTCGCGGAAGACGTCGCGAATACGTATGAGTTACGGTCCGGCACCCTTCATCGTAAAATACAGAGAAAAGATAGAACTCTCTGCCTGCCCGTCGTTCCGAGAGGGTTTAGGTGGTCTGTTATTAACCATGTGCACCAGTCCATTATGCACTTAGGTTGGGATAAAACGCTTGAGAAACTGTACGAGTATTACTGGTTCGAAGGAATGGCGAAGTATGTTCACATATTCGTAGAGAATTGTCATGCTTGTCGAGTTTCAAAGGCAAGTTCGGGTAGAGTACAAGCCGAATTACACCCCATACCTAAGACCAGTATACCTTGGCATACGGTTCATATGGACATAACGGGCAAACTAAGCGGTAAAAACGATTCGAAGGAATACGTCATTGTGTTGGTCGACGCCTTTACTAAGTTCGTATACTTGCACCATACCCGTAAGATAGACTCCATTAACACCATTAAAGCGCTTAAGTCCGCTATATTATTGTTCGGCAGTCCCTGCCGGATAATAGCGGATCAGGGAAGATGTTTTACGGGCAAAGAATTTCGTGACTTTTGTCAAAGTAAACACATAAAACTCCATTTAATTGCGACCGGAGCTAGTAGGGCCAACGGACAGGTAGAGCGTATTATGAGTACGCTAAAAAACATGTTCACAACAATAGAAACCACCGGGCGGTCCTGGCAAGACGCGATCGGGGAAATACAACTGGCCTTGAATTGTACCACCAACCGCGTGACTAAGTCAAGCCCGTTGGAACTACTAATCGGTAAAACAGCGAGACCCTACGGCTTATCCCTACCCGACAGTATCGAAGAAAGAGAGGTAAATATCTCCCATGTAAGACAGCAGGCGATAAAGAATATAGAAGCAAGCGCCAAATACGATAAGGATAGGTTCGACGAAAACAAAGCTAAAATAGTTAGGTTCAACCTTGGCGATTTCGTATTACGCAAGAACGAGGAACGGAACCAGACGAAGTTAGATCCGAAATTCAGGGGTCCGTTCGTAATAGCAGAGATTTTGGAAGGAGATAGATATACCCTAAAAACCTTAGACGGCAAACGATCATATAAGGACAGACACGACAGACTGAGAAAGATGCCAGAAGGTTGCGTCCCTGCTGAGTTAGACGTCTGCGGTGATGACGACGGCGGTGATAATAACGATGCAAGTGCACTGGCCTCAGGGGATCATTAACACTGCGTTGTGGTCATAGCAATACACCGAGTGGTTTTATGTGCTTTTGTTGTCACCCGGTGAGTGGGTTGATGTGCTTTTGTTGTAACCCGTTGAGTGGGTTGATGTGCTTTTGTTGTAACCCGTTGAGTGGGTTGATGTGCTTTTGTTGTAACCCGGTGAGTGGGTTGATGTGCTTTTGTTGTAACCCGTTGAGTGGGTTGATGTGCTTTTGTTGTAACCCGTTGAGTGGGTTGATGTGCTTTTGTTGTAACCCGTTGAGTGGGTTGATGTGCTTTTGTTGTAACCCGTTGAGTGGGTTGATATGCTTTTGTTGTAACCCGTTGAGTGGGGTTACGTGCTTTTGTTGTAACCCGTTGAGTGGGGTTACGTGCTTTTGTTGTAACCCGTTGAGTGGGCTTACGTACTTTCTCGGTGTAATGCACCCAACGTGGCAATATGATCCAACAAACTGAGGTTCACCAGTGTACGAAATCGAAAATGATCTGTTGTGTCATTACGGTCTGACTGGCGACTCACAGAACGCACCTGACACTTTGAGTACAAATTATAACATTACAAATTCCTATTCTCTTTTATTTTTCCGTTGTCAAACCTCCGAACGAAACTTTGTTATTGCACTGGACCCTTGACTTACTTAGACATTTAGTTAAATCGTAAACAATGTCGGTTGTAGCGAATCTAATGTAAGAAATACGATATTTTAGTCACACACGAGGACGTGTGATAGTCAGGATGGCCGTGTCGGAGATGAAAAGAACACCGGAGCCTTTGGAATTTTGGATAACCCCGCAACATTGTAACCTAGAGTCTACTATAGCTGTAATCAAACAATTGTAGTTATTCAACCCGATTGTAATTATTCGAGAATTGTGATAGTGAGCTTGGGCTCGAGGCGACAGTCAGTCGCCGAACGTAGCCGCGGTCACGGGATGAACGTTTTGCCTAACAAGGTATGGAGTAATTCTATAGCTCTCCTTAAAAGAAATATTCGTGGCGACACGCGACAGTAAACATTCCAACGGTTTCTGTCCCGTGGCTCGCCACACGCAGACCCTATTCTTCGAGTAAGATGATTGCCAGATGTCGATGCGTCTCCGCAGTACATGTTCGGCTAGCCCGAGGGCCCGTAATAAATCTTAAGGTTTAGTTAACTAAAGTCCTTCAAACAGACAAACAGTCTTTGTCCCAGCTACGGGAAGATAGGGGAGACATATTTTTTAACGAACGGCGTCTCCCACTAGCAACTTTCCCTCGAGGGCGGCTAACATCCTTTTCTAACCACCGATATAGAGATTGACCAATTAGCAGCAACACCAATTTCCCTTACTTTCTGAACGAAGGCTTTTCTCGACGAATCCGATGATCTCGTGTCCTTAGACACACCCCATTATAGTTTTCCTCTGTGGCATCATCGAGACAGGAAAGGCATTCTGGCTCGCGATCTCATCGATCAAGGAGTAACGCCTTCGCGATCAGTGATTATTTTGAGACTTAGACTTTGTGTGAACGTTCTGTCGTCATCCCGTTGGCCGCGGATTCGTTATTGAGCCCGAGAACATCGTCACTAGCGTCGCGAGTGCCGAACCGCTGTGATCAACTGTTAAGACTGTAATAATTCTATCATTGCAATAAACTACGCCTGTGTGTACTGTATCAATGGCTAATCCTCGAGAAGATTCCTTTGACGCCCACAACCCCATTCCCAGTGAAGATCCGACATATATATATATATATATATATATATGTCGGAGATGAAAGGAAAGCCGAAGCCCTTCCTTGGAAATTTTGGGAACATCCTCTAGTACCTTAGCCTAGATTTTATTATAGTTGTAATTGTTTAAGATTTGTAATAAGCGAGATTGGGTTCGAGGTGACAATCGGTCGCTGAACGTAGCCACGGTCACGGGATGGATGTTTTATCTAACGGAGGTCTGGAGTGGTTGTATGTGTTTTCCGAGAAGTGTGGTTGTGGCGGCATGCGGCCTCGAGAGCGGGCCGAGCCACGTGTGATGTTGCCTCGGAGGTGCCGATGCAATGGGACATACATTGTATTTAGTAACCAAAACTCCAGGCAGAAACTGCCTAGCAACGGCGTTTGGAACTCTCTCGATGCTTCCAACGAGTGTGCCTAGCAACGGCGTTTGGAACCTTCTCGATGCTTCCAAACGGGGATAGAAAACAAAATGCAATCGTACAGGGAGAAAAATCTCCACGAGGCTGGCATTCTTGCGATTGCCTTGGAGAGTGATACATCGAGCGTTTTCGAGGATCGCATTTGCGTCTAAGTTAGTTTCGCTTAGTAAGGAGTTATCCCGGTGACCGTGGATTCGTTTGAACTCAAACATTGCTAATAGTATTATTTAATTTAATTATTCGTAGATCGTATTATTTATTAGGCTTAGTGTTTGTTAGACTTATTATTAGTTGTACTTATTATTTGTTAAGCTTAGTGATAGACCTGTATATACGTGTAAATAAAATCTCGGCTTTGTGAAACGATGGCTAGTCCACATGAAGAGTCGTCGCGCGCCCACAATTCGAATCCTGATCCGACATCAGAAGTGGGATCAGTACCGTTTAAAGTGCTACAAGAGCAAATGGACCTTGTGCGCGAGTTAATTCAGACGCTAGCGCACAAAGCGGGGGAGCAACGACCGAGTACGGAATCTAAGGATGCAACGTTACCACGTTTTGACCCCGAAGGCGCGGGCGCCGATCCATCCGCGTGGTGCTCTCATGCTGATCTGATTTTGAAAGACCACCCGATGCAAGAGAGTGCGTTACTTTCCGCTCTAAATCGCGCCCTAAGGGGTTCTGCTGCGCATTGGCTTTCACAAATGGTACGCGGTGGAAAGCTTACCTGGCCAACGTTCAAGGAACAATTTCTTTCGCGTTTTGGTGGCAGAGAGACAGCCGCTTCGGCGTTAATAAGGATATCCAGAGAACGACCGTCGGAGACTGAATCTCCGGGAGCGTACGGTAGTCGCCTCCGCTCCATGCTGCAGATGAAGTTGCAAGATCTAACGATGCCCGAAGTGATCAATGCCCTCGCCCTTTATATGCTGAGTTCACAAGATCGACGCTTTCGGCGACTAACGCTCGCGAATAATATCAGGACGGAGGACCAATTTCATGATGAAATGAGGATTCTCCCTTACAACGATCAGCCGACATTTTCGCCAAGAAATTCACTAACGGAACCTGAAGCTAAACGCAGCAGGCTATCAGTTCCTCGGATTAAGTGCTACCGCTGTGGTGCTCACGGGCATAGGAGAACGGAGTGTCGCCTGCAAACACAAACGGGGAAGGAGCTGGATATACGAAACCCGAAGGAAAAACGACCAGCCGCATCGTCGAAGGTGACCTGCTTCAAATGCCACGAGGAGGGACATATCGCGCCTAATTGCCCATCATCGCGGAAAAGAAACTACGATTCCATTGACGAACGCCGGATCGACTCCTGTGTAGTAGAAGCTCCGGCTGGTAGATTAAGCCATCTGGGTGAGTCGTATCCATTTTACTTTGATTCTGGGGCCGAGTGTTCGTTAATCAAAGAGTCCCTAGCCTCGAAATTTTCGGGTAAAAGAATAACCGATGTGGTAGTGATGCGGGGGATCGGGAATACTTGTGTTAAGAGTACACTTCAGATTTTGTCCACTGTTCGTATTAACGATCTTACATTGGAGATAGTTTTCCATGTCCTTGCTGACGATTACCTAAAATACGACATCATGATTGGTCGCGAGATTTTGAGCCAGGGATTCGACGTAAATATCGCGCAAGATAGCCTTGTTATTTGTAAAACAAAGGTCGTTAACGCTTGTGGTAAAGTCGCGGAAGATGCGGTCAACATTAACGAGGTTGACACTGATGTGATCGGTAACTATAAAGATCGATTAATCTCTGTTCTCGAACAATTTAAAGAATCATTCATTACGGGTTTCCCGCGTACTCGCGTCAGTACTGGCCAGTTGGAAATACGGCTAATCGATCCCAACGTCACCGTGCAGAGAAGCCCTTACAGGCTTAGCGTGGAAGAGCGAAGAATAGTACGCGAGAGGATAGACGAGTTAATTAAAGCACAAATTGTAAAACCTAGTAATTCGCCGTTCGCGAGCCCTATAATACTCGTGAAGAAGAAGGACGGCTCAGACAGATTGTGCGTAGATTTTCGAGCGCTGAATAAAAATACGGTCGCGGATCGGTATCCCTTACCCCTTATTGCTGACCAAATCGCGAGATTGCAGAGTGCGAGGTACTTCATTAGCCTGGACATGGCTAGCGGATTTCACCAGATCCCCATTCACCCTAACTCGACGGAATATACTGCGTTCGTTACCCCCGACGGTCAATACGAATACGTGACGATGCCGTTTGGGTTGAAAAATGCACCAGCCGTTTTCCAGAGAGCCATTTTCAAGGCCTTAGGCGACCTCGCTTATTCGTATGTCGTTGTTTATTTGGACGACGTTCTAATAATCGCCGACTCAATAGATCAAGCTCTAGAAAGGTTGCACACTGTACTAAACACTCTCGTAAACGCCGGATTTTCTTTCAATTTCGCTAAATGTTCTTTTCTGAAGACGTCGGTACTTTATTTGGGATATGTAATTCGTAACGGAGAAGTTCGTCCAAACCCGGGAAAAATACAAGCTTTGAATTCTTTACCTGCACCGTCGACCGTCACACAGCTTAGGCAGTTTATAGGTTTGGCCTCTTACTTCCGAAAATTTATTCCTAAATTTTCGCAAGTGATGAAACCTTTGTACGCACTCACTTCTAGTAACAAGCACATAACTTGGACGGACAGGCACGAAAAGATAAGACAACAGATAATTTCCGTTCTGACCGACGCGCCGGTGTTAATGATATTTGATCCCAATCGGCCCATAGAGCTACATACCGACGCTAGTTCGGAGGGGTATGGAGCTATTTTAATGCATAGAGTCGAAAAGGAAAACAGAGTCATCGAATATTATAGTAAAAGGACCAGTCCCGCGGAATCTAGGTATCATCCGTACGAACTGGAGACACTAGCAGTAGTAAGCGCCGTTAAGCATTTCCGACACTACTTACATGGACGGAAATTCTTAGTAGTTACGGACTGTAATTCTTTGAAAGCCTCCAGCAACAAAGTAAACTTAAACGACCGGGTTTATAGGTGGTGGGCTTATTTGCAAACATTCGATTTTGACATCATGTATCGAGAGGGTAAACGAATGGCCCACGTAGATTTCTTTTCGCGAAACCCCGTAGACTTGAATCGCCGTATGATAGACAAGGTCGCAGAGAAAGAGATTAATCTGGCCGAGATCTCCGAAGACTGGCTATTAGCGGAACAACGTCGCGATCCGCAAATCTCCGAAATCGTTAATAAATTACAGAACGAAGAGCTCGCGGAAGATATCGCGAATACCTACGAACTGCGATCCGGTACACTTTACCGTAAAGTACAACGAAAGGGCAGAACCCTTTGCTTACCCATTGTTCCGAGAGGTTTTAGATGGTCCGTCATCAACCATGTGCATCAGTCAATTATGCACTTAGGTGGGATAAAACGCTCGAGAAGCTCTATGAGTATTATTGGTTCGAGGGAATGGCGAAGTATGTTCGCAAATTTGTCGAGAACTGCCATGCTTGTAGAGTTTCGAAGGCTAGTTCAGGTAAAATACAGGCTGAACTGCATCCTATACCTAAGACCGGCATACCGTGGCATACGGTGCATATGGACATAACGGGCAAGCTGAGTGGCAAGAATGACTCGAAAGAGTATGTCGTCGTCTTGATCGATGCCTTTACGAAATTCGTGCACTTATATCACACACGCAAATTGGATTCGCTCAGCGTTATCCAGGCACTTAAGTCCGCCGTGTTTTTGTTCGGTAGTCCCTGTCGGATAATAGCAGATCAGGGTAGATGTTTCACGGGCCGGGAATTTCAAGAATTCTGTGCAAGCAAACAAATCAAAGTTCATTTGATCGCGACCGGTGCAAGTAGGGCCAATGGGCAAGTAGAACGTGTTATGAGCACGTTAAAAAATATGTTCACAACGGTAGAAACGACCGGGCGTTCATGGCAAGACGCGATCGGGGAGATGCAATTGGCTTTGAATTGCACCATCAACCGCGTAACCAAATCGAGTCCTTTAGAGTTATTGATTGGTAGAGCAGCAAGACCGTATGACTTATTACTACCTGATAATATTGAGGAAAAAGAAATAGATATCTCCAGTGTAAGACAACAGGCAATAAAAGAGATGGAAACTAGTGCTAGGTATGACAAAGAGAGATTCGATAAAACCAAAGCTAAAGTAGTTAGGTTTAATCCTGGTGATTTGGTACTACGCCAAAATGAAGAAAGGAACCAGACAAAATTGGATCCAAAATTCAGGGGTCCGTTTGTGATATCGGAGGTCCTGGAAGGAGACCGATATACCTTGAAAACACTGGATGGGAAAAGGTCATACAAGTACAGTCATGACAGGTTAAGGAAAATGCCGGATAGTCGCATTCCTGCGGAGTTGGATGTCTGTTGTGATGACGAGAACAGTGACCATGGCGATGTGAGTACCCCGATCCCAGAGGATCGTAGAATTATATGAGCCCAGGTGCGGCCATGGGACGGAGTTCAGTGCGGTCAGGCACTGGGAGTGACGATGTCACGAAGCTGGGAGCCGGTTTAGTACCGACAGCGACGATGTCACGAAGCTGGGAGCCGGTTTAGTACCGACAGCGACGATGTCACGAAGCTGGGAGCCGGTTTAGTACCGACAGCGACAATGCCACGAGGTTGGAGCTGGTTTAGTACCGATAGCGACAATGTCACGAGGTTGGAGCTGGTCTAGTACCGACAGCGACAATGTCACGGATTTGGAGCTGGTCTAGTACCGACAGCGACGATGTCACGAAGCTGGAGCTGGTCTAGTACCGACAGTGACAATGTCACGAGGCTGGAGGCGGTCTAGTGTTGACAGCGATCGTGTTACGAAGCTGGTTATGTAACGAACTTTGAGAGTATGTGCGATTCGAAGGATGAGACCCATTTGGGTGTGAAATCGAGAATGGTCCGTCATGTCATTACGACCCGACTGAAAGCACGCAGAATGCAACTGGCACTTTGAATGCTAATCACAATGACACTAATCTTGTTTCCTTTTGTTTTGTTGACGAAGGTACACCCGAGGACGTGTGATAGTCAGGATGGCCGTGTCGGAGATGAAAGGAAAGCCGAAGCCCTTCCTTGGAAATTTTGGGAACATCCTCTAGTACCTTAGCCTAGATTTTATTATAGTTGTAATTGTTTAAGATTTGTAATAAGCGAGATTGGGTTCGAGGTGACAATCGGTCGCTGAACGTAGCCACGGTCACGGGATGGATGTTTTATCTAACGGAGGTCTGGAGTGGTTGTATGTGTTTTCCGAGAAGTGTGGTTGTGGCGGCATGCGGCCTCGAGAGCGGGCCGAGCCACGTGTGATGTTGCCTCGGAGGTGCCGATGCAATGGGACATACATTGTATTTAGTAACCAAAACTCCAGGCAGAAACTGCCTAGCAACGGCGTTTGGAACTCTCTCGATGCTTCCAACGAGTGTGCCTAGCAACGGCGTTTGGAACCTTCTCGATGCTTCCAAACGGGGATAGAAAACAAAATGCAATCGTACAGGGAGAAAAATCTCCACGAGGCTGGCATTCTTGCGATTGCCTTGGAGAGTGATACATCGAGCGTTTTCGAGGATCGCATTTGCGTCTAAGTTAGTTTCGCTTAGTAAGGAGTTATCCCGGTGACCGTGGATTCGTTTGAACTCAAACATTGCTAATAGTATTATTTAATTTAATTATTCGTAGATCGTATTATTTATTAGGCTTAGTGTTTGTTAGACTTATTATTAGTTGTACTTATTATTTGTTAAGCTTAGTGATAGACCTGTATATACGTGTAAATAAAATCTCGGCTTTGTGAAACGATGGCTAGTCCACATGAAGAGTCGTCGCGCGCCCACAATTCGAATCCTGATCCGACATATATATATATATATATATATGTCATTTTTCAACAGATATCTGTTGTCCGTATTTTAACGAATAAAATGTGAGTTCATAATAAACGAATTGTTTGCATTTATATTTGAATGTCTTAGAAAGAACAGAAGAAATATTTCAAATTTTAATCTTATGAAGTTTCTCTCAAAATATTAAAACGCTCTCTGTTTTACTCAAACGAGAAGGAGCTATCCGTTTTTCAGCGTGAATACCGAAACATCTCTGCCATCGGCGTTTATTCGCTTAAAAAATTGATTGTACAGCATGCGACGAATCAAGCCCGAGTGATCAATAGCTGGCCTAGAGCTCGTCAACCTTCCGCTAAGTTTTCTCTCTTCTGTTCCTGCTTTATCTCGCGTTCAACCTGCTTTCGACATCTGCAGTTGAGCCGGCTTCCTCCTTCCACCGATTATGATTACCCACGTAAACATACTCGAAAGGAGGTAAATGTGAATAGTTTGTGGGGTCTAACTAGCGTTCTCCGCGTTGTCGCAAGTGTTTGTCTTTCTCGAATCTCCTCCCGCTTTTTTCATCTTTTCTTCCATCTCTCTCTCTCTCTCTCTCTCTTTCTATTCCCTGTATTTCCTCTTTCGCCTAGGATCTCGGTGCGTCTTTTTCTGCCTTGACTCTCGCGGCACGCGGTTCCAGAGCACAGCTGAAAATTTACATACGACCTGGAATATCTCGGTCAGTGCCGGGGGAGGTGGAATTTGTTTAGTTCCGTCCTTCGTATGTACAGGCTGTTTTTAACCTATTCGTGCTACAACCGATCCACCTCATGGAATATTTACGCGCCAGTTAGGCTCTTGCAGCGGACAGAACAAATTGGCAGCCAGTCGTGTTCGAAGACGAACAAGATATTGTGGTTAGCGATATTCTAAACTCCATGTGATTTGTTCATATCTAACGCGAATTTCCACTTTCAAACGTGTTATTCCGATTTATGATTTTGTAGCGGCGACATTGATTTGCCCGGAGTTTGTTTATCATTACATTTCTGCGTCAAGGTTGAGTCAATGTCCTGAGGCAAAACAACAGCACGAGTCGCTCTCGACTCGCGTCGTCCTTTGACTCCTGTGCCGCTGCATTACCCCCTACCAGTAATAACATTTTTTAACAAGTTATACTTTTAAGGTATTTACAGTGTTTTTCTTGGGTCGTCGTTATTTTTTAAAAAAATTACCGATACACCTGATCCGACAATTTACGATGCCTAACTTGCCTGTAGTTTTCTTGCTGTACATACATACATACAGCTTGGCGTGGTTTTCAATATAAAGTACCGCACTGTGTCGTATTTCGTCTCTACCGAACGAGTGGACGAGTCGCGTCCGACAATTCGGCGAGAAGTTGGTGATACGTCGATTGTTTTGCTCGATACAGCCTCTGTCGTATCCGTGTATCGTGTTGTCGCTAGGTTACTGGTTTCATCGCTATGGTGTCGATTTCGAGGGTCGAGCAATAACCCGTAGTGGCTTAAGAAGTCCACACCGATGAAAAGCGCCGTTAGTACGTATTGAGTATCCGCCGGGAGGTGTTTCTCCTAGGCCGCCAGCACTAAGTCGTCGAAGACTGACGAGGCGGCAAGCTTCCTCAGATCTGTATAGAATTGAGACGGCGTTCTATCGCCCATTTCTTCGTTCTGGAACTCCTAGTGCAGTCTTGAACCGTTGGAGTTTGCGAATTCTGTACGAAGTTATCTGTTGCTACTCGCCATTATGAATGTTCATTTTTCGCACGTCGGTGTCACCAATGTAGAGGTTGTTTAGTCGTGTTCAACTCACGTCGAGGTTACCAATTTCTAGAGGTTTATGTGTACAGGATGATTTAATGGATTCGCTAAGACAATGTATAAGTCGTAAAATAGGATCGCTAATGACTCGTTAATTAGATCACTGATAATCCGTTGATAACTGATTGATAACTAATCGACAACTGACTGTAACTCAGTTCCTTGCGATCGCGTCCGCTTATTTACACTGCTCGGGGGAGAGTCGGAATATTCAAATTCGTCTTTGTTCGACGGTTGCACGTAGCGACATTGTTTTGCTCGGAGTTTATTTATTCTTACATTACGTGTATATTAACGATCTTGATACTCCGAGGCAAAACAACATGATTTGAATTGACCTCTAACTCATGTGCCGCTACAGTTTCTTCGGGGCACTTTTCCAACCAACGAAGAAATTTTTAATGTTTTGTTTTAAAAGGCGAACATATCATATTTTCAATTCAAAAACCTTCTATATTCACTAAGCGGATCACGAGTCGATATTTTTTACGCTCGACCTGCGCAAATCGGCGCAGACTTCGTAAGAGTTTTCCACTTCCGCGTATTATTCAAAGCGGTTAAAAAATCTGGTCATGTCAGTCAGATAGATTATATTCCAATAAATTGGACATTTCCACCGAACTGAATATCTTTGCCAGTTGAAATCCTTGACATTTTGCGATCAATCTTCGCGTCAATCGAAATCCATCGAAAATCGTGCACCAACCAGCAGCCTGAGGGATATCTATATACATCATAAAGATTTCAGGAAATCGAAAATGACAAAGCGGTTGAATTTGCGCTCGAAATTGCGATTCGAGCCACTCTCGTCTCACGGACTACGAATATTCTGTTTAAATCGAATTCGACTTCGTGTAAACGCGTGTCGACTTTCCTTAATCCGGCTTAGGAAATTGTACGTCACTTTCACCGCGTGAAAAATATTTTTCGAGTTATTCATGCCGTAAGAGAGTATAAGTTTTCTCTTCTTTGATCTTCTCGTCCTTTTGATTCCATGTTTCTACGGTTCTTGCGATATTCTGCTGCAATCAATATCGAACAGGGAATAAAAGGAACAAGGATACGAGACCGGCAACTATATTCTCTCGACATTTATTTCGATCTTTGGCAAACTTTCTTTACAATAAAAATTTCATTTGTTTTACGTTGATCAAACAGCCCTTGCGTGGATCCTTTTTATCGGGAAACCTTTATGCCGGCAATATTTTTGAAATGAAACAGAGAAGCGGTCAAGAGAGGTTTCCAGAACTTTATTTGAACAAAGAATCTTTCTCTTTATCTTTTTAATATGTGGCGGATCGGTATCAACAGGACGCCGACAGGTCGAGGCATCAACGCGGCGCAACACCTCCCGGGCGATCCGCTGGTACCAACCGCCAACACTAGGGGGCTACGACGACAACGAGTCTGTCTGTCTAACTCGCTGGTGGTCGAATATACGAGCGATTGATATAAATACCGCACCTAGCGAGACTCGCTCTACGTCTAAGGCAGGGACACCCGGGCACAGCCTTACTGACGAGTCCACCGGTAGTCCCGGGACGAAACGCACAACTCTCTCTCTCTTTTCATCCGTCACAGTTTGACTGTTTGAAGGACTTTAGTTGGCTAAATCTTAAGATTTATAACGGGCTCTTACGAAACATCCACCACTCAGCAGACATAGACGAACTCAAATACGAACTCTCAAAACTCGGCCACGAAGTCATCAACGTAAGTAATATAAGGCATAGAGTCTCGAAAGACCCGTTATCCTTATTCTTCTTAGACATAAAACAAAAGCCTAACAATAAGGAAATCTACAATATCAGTCGCCTAATGAACGCGATAGTAAAATTCGAACCACCGCTTCTGAAAAAAGAAATAGTGCAATGCAAAAGGTGCCAAAGGTACGCTCATACGCAGAAATACTGCAACCATACTTTCCGCTGCGTTAAATGTGCAGGCACTCACTCCACTGACCAGTGCGCCAAATCACCGGAAACCCCAGCGAAATGCATCCACTGTCAAGGGGACCATCCTGCCAACTACAAAGGCTGCTCAGCCTATAAAACACTATACACAAACAGATACCCTAAACTCAGAGCAAAAGAGGTAACCAACCAAACACCCAGCCCGCCGAAATTCACGACTACCCCAACCCCCTCAACCAACCAAACACCCAGTCCTACCAAATTCATCACCACCTCAACCTCCTATGACCAAGCAGTACAAGGCATCCAAAATAACCCGAATAGCCAAAGGAATCTTCCCCAAAATAGTGTCCCCAACCCACCTAACACAGACAACTTCTCTAGGCTTGAAAAGCTAATAGAGAAACAGTCAGAGCAAATGAATAACTTGCTATCGCTACTAACACTCATCATGGATAAATTAGTACGCCCCGACGCAAAATAAAACCAAGGCGCATAGCTCTTTGGAACGCCAACGGTCTAGCTCAACACAAACTTGAACTAGAACTCTTCCTAAAACACCAGCAAATCGACGTAATGCTCGTATCGGAAACCCATTTCACCGACAAAAACTACCTGAAAATAAATGGTTACAAATTCTACCATACCCATCACCCCAGCGGAAGGCCCACGGTGGAACCGGAATAATAATCAAAGCAAGTATTAAGCACTACGAACTTCCATCATTCCAGAAAGACTACCTCCAAGCAACAAACGTAGCAATAGAAGACTGTCATCGCACAATCACCACCTCAGCAGTATACAGCCCTCCCAGACACTCCATCGCCAAAGAAGACTTTGATAACTTCCTGGACACCCTGGGCAATAGATTCATAGCTGGAGGAGACTATAACGCCAAGCACATCCAATGGGGCAGCAGACTGGTTACAGCAAGAGGCAAAAACCTCTTAAACAGCATAATAAACGACAACCTCAACTACCTCACCACATACGAACCCACATACTTGCCCACTGACACCAACAAAATACCCGACCTTCTCGACTTCTTCGTAACTAAAAATATCTGATCAAGACACGTCCAGATCAACTCCTCGGCCGATCTCTCCTATGATCATTCCCCTGTGATAGCAACAGTCAGTTCAACAATCATCGAGAATACACCTAATGGCTCCATTCACAACCAACACACCAACTGGCAGCTCATTAGAGAAGTCTTTACACACTCAACTTCAGCCTTAACTCCACTAAAAACAAAGGAAGAAATCGAAGCAGCCACGGAATACTTAAACACGAGCATAATAAACGCAATCCGCCTCTCCACACCGACAAAGACGTCTATCAGCAAACAAGAATATCCCCAATACATACTAAAAAAAAATAGCAGAAAAACGTAGACTAAGAAGAGTATGGCAGACCCATAGAAGAACACCGGATGACAAACGCAAACTAAACAACGCAACTAGAAAGCTATCCAAAACCATAAAAAATTATAAAAACAACTGTTTCCAAAAATACCTCGCCAGCTTATCCCCCACAGCCGACTCCAACTACTCACTATGGAAGGCCTCCACACCTACCACACGCCCCCCACAAATAATCCCACCTATCCGCCGTCCGCAAGATGGATGGGCGCGAAGCCCTATAGAAAAAGCCGCCCTGTTTGCTAAATACATGTCCGAAGTATTCAAACCCCATTCCCCCAAAGCTGCCGCGGACGTTACTGAACACTTGCACACCCCCTTCCAAATTTCCCCTCCTATCGAACCCTTCACTTCTGCAGAGACTATAGAAACAATCAGTCGCCTAAACCCCAAGAAAGGAGGAGGACACGACCTAATAGGCAATAAAGCAATCAATGAACTTCCCATAAAAGGGACTCATCACATCGATTTTTAATGCTATCTTTCGCCTTGAACACTATCCTAAGGCCTGAAAAATCTCATTGATTACCCTCATCCCTAAACCCGGTAAACCGATATACGAAACCAGCTCCTATCGCCCAATCAGTCTTTTACCTACCCTGTCCAAACTATTCGAGAAGATGCTCACGAACCGACTCCTTCCACTCCTAGAGAACTTGAAAACACTCCCAGATCACCAATGCGGCTTCCGAAAACAACATTCAACAGTAGAGCAAATCCACCGCATAACTCATACGATCAGCCAAACACTCGAAAAGAAAAAATATTGCTCAGCGGTTTTTCTAGACATCCAACAGGCATTCGACAAAGTATTGCATGAAGGGCTACTATACAAGCTTAAAAAGATCCCACCTCACCCCTACTACTCCATCCTAAAATCCTACCTAACCAATAGACAATTCATGGTTAAATGCCTAGACGCCACTTCCGCAACATTCCCAATAGAATCCGGCATACCCCAAGGTAGTGTCCTCGGACCCCTACTGTACTCCATCTACACTGCCGACCTACCTATATCAAACGAGATAACAATGGCGACATTTGCAGACGACACAGCGCTATTAGCTACCCACGCAGACCCGGTAATAGCCTCATCCACTCTCCAGCGAAGTCTTGACTCCATGGAAAAGTGGTTTCACAAGTGGGGCTTCAAAATCAACGAAAAGAAATCCTCACATGTAACCTTCACGCTCCGAAAACAAACCTTTTATTTTATTTTATTTTACTATACTTTATTTTATATATATGTCGGGTTTACATTAGAACTAGGGTTAGGGGCGTGAAACGAATCTTCGTTTGGATTACACGTCGTCGTTATGCAATAGAGAAGACATTGGCTAGTGCAAATACGATTATCAAAGAACCGGACAAGTAACCATGGTAATTAGAAACTCGAGAAACTAATGACAATGATCCTAGGTTCAATAACGAATCCGCGGTCGACGGGATGATAGATGAACATGCTCACAAAATCTAGTCGGACGCGTAATCTTCACTGGTCGTAAAGGATTACTCTTTTCGTCGATGAGATCGCGAGCGAGAATGACTTTCCCGTCCCGATCATGCCACAGAGGAAAACTATAATGGGGTGTGTCTAAGGACACGGGATCATCAGATTCGTCGAGAAAAGCCTTCGTTCAGAAAGTAAGGGAAATTGGCGTTGCTGCTAATTGGTCAATCTCCATATCGGTGGTTAGAAAAAGATGCTAGCCGCCCTCGAGGGAAATTAGCTAGTGGGAGACGCCGCTCGTTGAAAAATAGGTCTCCCCTATTTTCCCGTAGTTGGGACAAAGACTGTTTTGTGGCGGATCAGTATCAATAGGACGCCGACAGGTCGAGCCGCGGGTACCAACCGCCAACACTAGAGAGAGGGCTACGACGACAACGAGTCTGTCTGTCTAACTCGCTGGTGGTCGAATATACGGAAGAATGTTACAAATACCACACCTAGCGATACTCCCTCTACGTCTAGGGCAGGGACTACCGGGCATAGCCTTACTGACGAGTCCACCGGTAGTCCCGGGACGAAACGCAAAACTCTCTTTTCATTTGCCACAACTGTAATGCCTCGGACACAGCGTCCCTCAGTTCCGGAGGCGCTATGGCCGATTTATCCGTTTTGGAGGGGACCATGGCTGAAGACCTGGCTATGTCTATGGAAGTGAGTTCGAAAATTATGGTGCCGCTGGTGGGGGACAAGGTTGCGTGTCCGCTCTGTGAGAACAGAGAAGTTCACCTCTACTTTAGGACACTAACAGACATAGACGGGCACCTTAGTCTTCATCATGTGGATGCCCAAATCCAATGAGGTGCATAAATTGCCGAAGATCGTTTACGAAGCTTCATGGGGCAAGGTGTCATTTACCAAAATGTAAAGGCGCCAGTACAAGTACAGAAGGTTTATTTAAATGCGAAGCCTGTCCCATGAGCTTCGGCACCCGGAGAGGGCTATCCCACATACGCACCCTGCCATACGAAATGTTAAAAGAAGGGGAGCTTACTCCCCAAGTACTAGAATATGGAAAGAAGAAGTTAACCTCCTGAGGGAGCTTAACGAAATTTATAAAGACCATCGATTTCCCAATGTGGAAATAAGTAAAATCCTCACCACGCAAATGGTGGAACAAATTAAGATAAAGAGATTGGCAATTAAGGCAAGTGGTGAGGAAACGAGCTCTCAGGAGATTACTCAGGAAACAGAGGGAGGGTGTGATCCCGTTACTTTAGGCAACGCGCCAGAAACAAATGTTAATGTATTCCTTGAAGAAGAATCTATTAACGAGTGGCGTCGTTGCTTGAAAATAGCTAGTGAAAAGACATCCGAAGTCCCCCCACCCACACAAAAAGTTTATAATGAATTAAAAAATGTGTGGGAAAATTTAAAAGACGTACCAAATATTTTAGCAGCCAAAATTGATAAATTCGTCCGCACATCTTTACAGAAGCTATTATTTAAAGATAATGCCAAAAAATGAAACAGGATCCCTGACAAAAATATAAGTGCTCAGAATTAAGATAGATACAATTACAAAAAGAATAAAGTAGACAGGAATCTCAGGCGACGTTATCTCTACGCACGTTGCCAAGATATGTTCAAAGAATGTCCGAAGAAGCTGGCGGATGTAGTTGTGAATGATGATATATCATACTTGGCTCCTGCCAGATAACCTCCCGGAGCTAATGAAATAGACAAGCTTTATAAAAATTTATGGAGTAAAGAGGGTCCTTCTGATCCTCCTATACCGCCAAACAGTGCCTCGGGAGGGTTATTACACGAATATTTTCCTCCGGTCATCGCTGAGGAAATAGTTGAGAGAGTCAAGAAGATAAAGAATAAAACAGTAACAGGCCCGGATGGAATAGAAAAGAAACACCTGGCGATTCCGGGCCTGGATATTGTTCTGGCGTTATTATTTAATATGCTGTTTTACATCTCTCACTATCCGGAGAGTTGGAGGAAAAATAGGACTGTATTGATACCCAAGCGTAACAAAGATTTAAATAAGGCCGAGAACTGGCGACCTATAACTATCGGTCCTATATTAGCGAGAAGTTTTTCCTCCGCTCTTGACGGGAGAATTAGAAGGGGCACTGTGCAAAACCTAAGGCAAAAGGGCTTATTTTACATCCGAAAACGGATGTAAAATAAATGTAGAAATCTTCAATGCAGCCTTTGAAAATTGTAAAAGGGATAAGGGTGGTGTCGTTTCCATTATTGACATCTCCAAAGCTTTTGATACAGTGTCCCATTTAGCGATCAAACTATGTCTGGCAAGAAAAGAAATAACAATGCCTGTTATTAGTCTAATTCAGAAAATGTATCAAGGTATTAATACAAGTATAAAATGTAAAGAGGGCAAGATGATTGATTTAAAAATCCTCAGGGGCGTTAAACAAGGCGATCCCCTATCACCACTACTTTTGAATGTATGTATAGAACCGCTGCTGGAAGCGGTAGAAGAATCCACCGAAGGGATCAAAATAAACAATAATTATAAGATCCCTATTTTGGCCTTTGCTGATGACATTGTCCTATTAGGCAAAAGTGGCAAAGAAGCCCAGAAACAACTATCGATGGTCCAAAAATACTTGGAGGGCCTCGGGATGACAATCTCTGGAGAGAAAAGTCAGACATTCCAGGTGGTCTCTAAGAAGGACACCTGGTATGTGAAAAATCCAGAGATTGAAATTAATAAAAGAAAGATACCGTACGCCGCTCCCGAGAAGGCCTTCAGGTACCTTGGTGCAAAAATTGGACCTTGGAAAGGCCTGCAGTTTGGGTAATTGTACCTGAATTGTACAATTAAAAGAATTAGAAAGTTATCTTTGAAACCAAGCCAGAAAATGGAGCTTCTGGAGAAGTACATATTCCCCCGCTACATTTTCAATTTACTGATAAACCCACCACGCGAGGGAGTACTTAAACTCCTGGACAATGAAATCAGACAAGTGGCCAAAGCTATTTTGCATTTAACACCTTCAACGACGGTTGGATTTTTCTACACGCCTAAAAATAATGGTGGTTTAGGGTTACCAGGGTTTGAACACTTAGTGTTACGTCGCGTAACCCTCTACCTAGCCCAGGCCACACACCGCGGGCAATATGGCAACCAGATGTCTTCGGATACTCGCAGCGTATCCTCCATAGTTTCAAGTACCTTCCATAAATCTCATAGATTTCCTAGAAAAGGTCCTTCAAACCAAACAAACATTTGTTTCCGAGGAATTTCTAAAGACTATTGTCTACCACGGCTGGACAAGGGAAAGTTAGTTTTTCTCACGTATGATGCAACTTTCCTCCTACTACCCACTTTCTCTCGAGGGCGGTTAAGATCCTTCGTTTAACCAATTAACGACGAAGCCTATTCCCTCACTCTCTTAACTAACATCGGCACCAACAAATCCGATGGTCCCGTGCGCTAGACACACCCATCCTTAGCTTTCCTCCGACACAGCATCGTCTCCCAAGACAGTACTGATTTTACATCCTTCGAACGGTCAACATCCTTCGAGCGGGTATATACACACCCGTAGATCAGTCACTCACTCATCTCGTACATACGCACCAGCGTAACTGCCTTCGTTATAAGTTGTTGGAATAAACGGTGAAATATAACTTACTCTACTGTGTCATATTCATTTAACCACCTCTGTTATCTTAACCGAAACAGGGGAACGACTACTTCGCGGAGTCGATTCACCGAATCGTAGCGAGAATTTACGCCTCTCGCTGACGCGTTTTCCTCGCGACCGCGTCTCTCCGCGAACGGTCGTAACACTTAGTGAAATTTGGTATCCTTAGAAGTGCAATTAAAATAAAAGATTCCTTAGATACAGCAGCGTCTAACTTAATAAATGAACAATCAGAGTTGAAGCTAAAAAAGATCATCAACTCCCTGAGGATTAATTGGCCCGCCACTTCTGAAGACATCGAAAAGGCAAAAAGGAGACTAAAGAATGATCACACAAAACAATGGGTCGACCTGCGCAGTCAAGGCTACGACGTGGTTGCCTTTGCAAGAGAGAAAATAGGCAATGTGTGGCTTAAAGAGTACCACCTGTTGAAGCCGTTCCGATACATTGACGCTTTAAGATTGAGAACTAATACCCTCGGCACTAAAGTTGCACTAGCAAGGGCCGATAAGAAAATAAATGTAATGTGCCGGAGGTGCCCAGCCCGAGACCCTAGGGCATATTTTAGGGCTCTGCCAACACACGAAAGGCTTAAGAATAAAGAGGCATGACGAGGTAGAAACTCTCCTCACCGAAAAGCTAAGAGACAAGAATGAGGTGTTTGTCGAGCCTTCCATTAAAGTTGGAGGAAATCTGCTAAAACCGGACCTCGTAGTGAAAAACGAGGATCGGATTCTCGTGGTAGACGTTACTGTCTGCTACGAGAATAGAGATTATCTCCAGAAAGCGACCAAGGAGAAGGTAGACAAGTACTCATCTTGCCTTAAAATATTAATGAGAAAATACGGCGTTAGTGAGGGGGCGGTTCTGCAGGTGGTTCTCGGTAGTAGAGGTGCAGTTACGCTTGAAACTATAAAGAATCTAAAAATCATGGACATATCAAACTTAACCCCAAACAAAGATATTAAAATTATCGTTTTAAACGCATTAAGAAGTTCCGTAGAGATGTGCAATACATTTTTAGACGAATAACCATTTTAATCATGTATCTATTTATTTATTTATTTAAATTATTATTATAAATTGTACATATTGAATTATTTATTTCGGTGGCTTTTCTATTGACTTTGTCAATTTAAAGTCAACCGATATAATTTTAACCCTACGAGAGGGTACCTCGGAATTATGGAGCCTCTATTGAGGTTCCACAGGAATTTCCAAAGGCCTCGTCATCCAGTTAGTGACGCTTTATAAGCAATATGTCGCTGGGGCTTAGTTGTATTTGCTTGATAAGCAAATGAATAGACAATTAGAATATATTAGCGAAGAAAAAACGGCGTATGAAATAATGAGAAAGTTTGATGAAATGTACTTAAGAGAATCGACGGCACTACAGATCGTGTGCAGACGGAAATTGGAGAGGGTAAGTCTCGATAAATACAGTGATTCGGCATCATTCTTTAGCGATTTTGAAAAATTAATAAATGAATTAAAAAGTGCTGGCGCACAAGTGAGTGAGACGGAAAAGCTGAATTACATGCTAAATGCGTTACCCGAAGAGTATAGCTACATAGCGGATGTAATAGACGCAGTAAAAGAAGAGAATCAAACGGTAGCGTACGTGAGGAATAAGATAGAAATAACGGAAAAGAAAGATAAATCAAATCGAGGAGAAATGAAAACTAAAGTTTTTGCTGCAAAAAATGAATGCTTCAAATGCGGAAGAGTGGGACACTTTGCAAGAGAGTGTCAAAATGGCGTCCAAGCGGGAAGCAGTACCAGTTATCGGCATGAGTCAACACGTGGTAGCAGCAGAGGAAGAGGAAACAAAGGCTATACGAGCGTGGAAACTTCCATCGTCAATCAGCAACCGGCACGAGCGCGTATGGCAATTCAGGAGCAGGCACATGGATGGCAACGGCGCATGCAGCACACAGCAGCGAGATGATTAATAATGAAATTATGTGGCTATTAGATAGCGATTGTACCGATTTTGACAAATCTATCGACCTTAAAGAACCGGTAAATATATATTTGGGCGATAATAGATCGATAAAGGCAACAAAAGTAGGAAATGTTATAAGCTATTTTGAAGCATTTGAAAAGCGAAATAAAATAAATACGAATAAAGTTTTTATGCGAAAGAAATGTTCGCACATTTGATCAGTTTAGGCAAGTTAGCGGATAATAATAATATGGTTATTTCAAAAGGCAATATTGCAAAAATAATAGATGAAAACAATAAACTTACAGCTGTAGCTGTCAAAGACAACGGAACATATAAAATGAAAAGTATATTGAAAGGGAAGCACTTAGTAAACAATGCCGAACGTAGTGGTATAAGTAAAAAAGAAAGATGGCATAGGATGCTAGGACACGTAAAATTTAAATACTTAAATATTTTGAGTAAAGAGCAGCTAGTGACAGGTATACCGAATAAATTTGAAAAGGAATTTTTGAAATGTAAGATGTGTATAGTGTTAAGTCGCATGGAGCATCTGCACCCTAGCCGACGTTACCTGGCAGCCAGCGGCCGACCTACCTTCTTCCCAACCCTCAATAAACTCAAGGACCCACTATAAACCATCAACTTCTAGCTTAATTGTTTCTACATGTTGCCAAGCAATCTATTTGTCTAGAAGTATTTTCGGTTTATGTCCGGATTTAGGAAAAGTCCTTGATTTTATTAGGCTCTTAAAAATAATGGAAAAAGCAGGTAGACTGGGAAACCCCAACACATGTCCACCGAAAACGACTGGTTTTTCCCAGGAATGAAATCACCTCCGACCCAGGTTGGTGGGAGACTTCCTCATCTCCTTCTGCATTCGCATGGGTCATACCCAGTCGGCATCGCGGATGTTTACATCCGACACAGCATCGTCACCGAACAGCACTGATTTCCCATCCTTCGTACAGTCAACATCCTTGGACCGGGTATACGCCCGACATCAGTCAAATCAACTACTTCTACTACGACATCAGGAGTACAAGTCAGTCTTCACCAAGGATCAGTTCAAGTCAGTACAAGTCAGTCTTCACCAAGGAGCCACTCAGGTCAGTCGAATACAGTCAGTCGGCACAACACATCATCATACGCGACAACACGAACAGAGTCTCAGATCGTACTCATTCGTAGTCAGTTTATATCAACCATTCACTTGTATTACACCGAAGTTGTTGGATTGTGCAAATATATAATACCTGTTAACAGCAGCGTTATATTCAAGTTAACTATCCTTATTATCCCACAAGAAATAAGGGATCGAACGATTCGTGGCGTCGATTAGTCAATCTTAACAGGAATTTATGACTCCCGTTGGCGCGCTTCTTCGAGATCGCGTCTCTCCGTGAACGTGCGAATTTACATATAGAAAGTAAAATGCATAATTTACCTTTCAAAAATAATCGAACTAAGGCTAGGGAGATAATGGAAATTATTCATACGGGCGTGTGCGGTCCCTTTAAGACTACCGGATTAAATGGAGAGAAATATCTTATTTCATTTGTCGATGATTGTAGTAAAGTAGCTAGGATCTATTGTATAAAATCAAAAGATGAGGTCTTTGATTCTCTCGTACAGTTTGTAAATGAAGTTGAGAACTTAACGGGCAAGAGGTTAAAAATATTAAGATGCGATAATGGAAGAGAATACCTAAACAATCGAATTTATAAATTTGCTAGAGATAAAGGTATAATAATAAATAATTGTCCTACCTACGTACATGAATTAAACGGAACAGCGGAAAGATATAATAGAACAGTGATGGACATGGCGCGTTGTTTGTTAAAGGAAGCGAAAGTACATAAAAAATATTGGCCGGAAATAGTATGTACAGCGGCATACTTGAAAAATCGAATACTAGCAAACACTGTAGAGAGAAAGACTCCTTTTGAAATATTTTTCGGGAGAAAACCAAGTGTTAAAAATTTATATCTGTATGGAAGTAAAGTTTTTGTAAGAAGGCCAGAACAAAAAAGAGTTTCTAAAAGGGATAAAGAGGCAGATATGGGAATTCTGTTAGGATATAGTGAAGTAGATTACAGAGTTCTATTAGGTGGAAAAATAACAGTTGCTAGACATGTAGAGGTCATAGAAACAGACACTAAATGTATCGGTTTTGAGGAAAATTCATCAGAGGCAGATAGTGATGATAGTAAAGGTAATTATTTATTGGACAGCATGAATAAGCAAGAGTTAGAAAATAGAGAAGATGAAAATGATAGTAGTACTGAAAGCTTAAAGATTCCTAGGAGATCTACACGTAATAAGAGAACTCCAATAAGGTATCCAGAAAAGGAAAACAGCGTGAGATTCACGCAAATTATTGTAGAGTAGATATCCTTTGTACATTTGAGGAGGCGATTTGTTATGAAAATAGTGAAGATGGTAAGAATAAAGAAAATTATAAGAAGAGAAAAAGAAATAGAAAATTGGAGAAGGGTAATGACGAAGATAGAAGCAGGAAAGGTGAAATATCTGCGAGGAACGAAATAGATAAGAAAGAAATAATCTCAGATAATCTCTTTATCAAAGCACATAATCGAAAATGCAGAAGCAGTGTTCAAAACTATTGCTTTGATTAACTGATATTTTAAATTCTAGGAGAAGTGAAATAAACGAACCCTTAACCTAGGTTCGAGAATGCCCGTAATATTTACAAGACATGAGGTATCATTAATATCGGTAATAAATATTAACAAACTTGAAACTTTAGCAACAATAAAGACTAAACTCTAATAAATAAGGAACTTGGAACTCTAATATAAAAGTTTGAGAACAAAACATTCAATGATTTTTGATGCGTATCAGACAGCTTTATTGTACTTTAATGTTAAGACTTTAAGACTTTATTTCAATTAAAGAGGACATTTACAGTTTTCTAAATTATCAATCATTTTTATTGTATAATTAACAGTAATTCAAACAAAATATAATAAAGAGAACAAAATGATATACAATGTGTAAAACTACTTACATTCTTGAGCTGCAGAAGCTTTGTCCTCTTGAGAGATGCACTGACTGTAATACCGAAAAAGAATATTCAAAGGAATATGAAATAGGATCTCATTACCGCGATCGTTAAAATTATAATCGGCGAACAAGAACTCTAACATCGCGTACAAAATTATTTGATAAAATTTTATTACTTTTGCGTGTGATTATTTAATTGGATTAAATTATTGGAGTAATAAAAGACCGACGCCGCCAATACGTTACAATACATTGCAAACCTGACGCAATGCGATCCATGTTATCGGTACGAAATAAGATGACGAAATGACTCATTGTACCTTAGTTTCGCCGAGTAACTTACAAAGTGGCGGAGGAAGGGGGGGACACATGAGCCGATGGCACAAGCAGCTAAGCAGTTAACGATTCTACGTAGTTACAGATTAACGATCTAGACAAAGAAATGTATACATCAACAAAAATATTCATCTTCTACAAGGCACGTCCTTTCGAATTACGCAGCAGAAATCTTTCGCTACATCGATATTTACAAACATCGTACAGTAATCCGTAGCCTTACTGGCAACATCACAGACACATTTGCCTAACTTATTACCTTACGTACCTTACTTTAGTACTTGAATTTCGTTAAACAAAGCATGATTTAAACAACAGCATGAAGAAAATGAAAAATGTACTTAAAATTACTGTTCGGCAATGACCCAGTATGCAGATGAAGTCTTAACCTCTTTTTGAGTGCGTATTCGCTTTTAATACTAATATAAAAATATTAAAAGAGAAACGTTATTTATTCCTAAGTGCAAAATGTAGTAAGAGAATAATTTTCTCACGGTTGAAAATTTGAAGTCCATTGATATTTTCTCTATATCATTTTTATTATCACGACGTAGTACCTGAAATTTTGACCGATCCAATGATTTTTATTCTTAGAAATATCTTGAATACGGAGTATTAAGAAATATGTAATGAAGGATATAAATAATGGAAATTAATTATGGCGGAGGAATCAACGAAGAAAAGTTATTGTGCTAATTATTATACGAATGAGTATTCAAAATGTCGCGCAACGACTACTAAACAATTTAATTAACACTAACCTCACCAGCCCTAGTCAAATAACTGGTTTAAAAATCTAATTTAGAATTGTACATTTATCGTTATTTCTTTTGTTCACCTAGCTTTATGTGAATTTTTATATTCTCTGATTAATTTATTTCTCAACTTTTAAAACCAGTTATTTGACCGGGCCTGGTGAGATTAGTGTCAAAAGCCAGCCAGAAATTTTCTTCAATTTCTGATCTTCGGCTGATTTTCAGTATTTTGCCTTCGACTTTTCATCAGAAATTAGATGTGAAAAACGAAATACAATGTAAGACCTGCTAACATTTAGGCCATGTTGCTTTTAATTGCAACAGACTGCTGCAGCGTTAAATTCAACGATGAATTACGATCCAGATGCAAGTATTGACCCAGATTCCTGTACCGAAGAAAGCGAGGATAACACAAATCAATCTTGTTGGGTGTCGTGTAAAAATTTTGGTCATCCTGTTCACATCAAGATTGCTCTCAACGCTTATTATTAGTGTTAAAAAGGTGACGGCAAAAGAGAATTTGGAAGAGCGAAACAAATAAATACGATTGGTTCGTAAAACAAGTGACTCAAAAATTACTTGCAAGCAAATTCCATCGAATAATAAACTGGATAATTGTCCCAGACCCTGTATTCCCTTATTTTATCGCGATATATCTAATGGCTAAATACGAGCCACAACCTTAACCCCGTCCTTGGCGAAGATCACCCAGAGTTCAAACTCTACGCTTATAGGGGAAATCTTCACGCTTATACCGTAGTAACATAGCTCAACAGTGAACCGGCTCCTCTCACTTCACTAAATAATAGGGCGATGGTCTCCTAGACGAGTCCAGTAACTCGGCGGTGAGAACAGAGCATCGCTCGCAGCATTCAAGATTTCCAAACATATCCTACCGCCACGTGTAGCCAATAGGAAGCTACATCTGTGTATTCATTATTAAGCTATGTCTTGTTCCTTGACAATCTTTGCAATCAACCAAAAAATTTAAGAGAAAACAGCGCTTGCCCCCCTTATAAATGAAATATCATAACGGAACTTTCGGGTAGCCCACTATATCAGGCCAACTGACTCAGAGTTCAAGTAATTTTCCGTGCTTCTAGGTTTTGTCCTCAAACGCGACTTAGCAAGTAGATAGCTGGCACTATAAGGCATTATCTGAAATAAATTTGAACCGCGAGAAAATTTCGGAAATCCCCAAAAAACATCTCCAAAGTAACAGCCCAACAATGGAACTTACTTAGAGCAGCCTCTATTTATGTCAACAAACAAGGGATCTGTAATGTGGCGACCTCTACTCGAGGTTGCGAGTGGAACTCGAGCATCGCGCCTGGAGACATATCGACCCGTACAGCAACATGGCGTCTCGAGAACCAAACTTGGCAAACAGCCATTTTGTCGGGAACTTTCGCTTAGTAAATTCCTCCTATTCCAATTTATTCCATGCTACTGACCCTTGTGATTGCAATTGACTCACTCTCCCAATCTGAAACTAACAGGGCGATGGGCCAATAAAAAAAAAGAGAATAATACTCTTAACAATGCATCTTATTATATGGCTCTCGATACACCGTAGTACGCGCCCAGCTCCATAGGTATCCTTTTCAACTCATCGGTACACATTCGCTCCAGACATCTCTGGACATGAACGCCGTGTGTCGCCTCGTCATTCGCCATAAAGTTCAAGTTACCGTCGAACCTCCTCAGGAATTTTCCCTCGTCAATATTCTTTGTCGAATATCTAAAACTACCCCGCGCTGGCTTCTTGCAATTACTCGAAAATTCATGTAATAAATACAGGTGATCAGAGGCAGAGTACCAGTATCTTAACTTAACATAACAGAAATCTTTTTCCAACTCTAACTCATTCGTCTATTAACATTTAAAATGTCTGGGAAGCCAGTACATCTATTCCTAACGAAGAAGTACAACCCCGTCGTCCTAATCGGCATCAACTCGTTCCTTGTCAGCATATCCTGCAGATATGTCCCTCTAGGCTCTGTTCATCTACCACCCCAGGTCATGGATTTCGCGTTAAAATCACCGGCCACTAACAGCTTCGGAGCTCTTCTCCTACTGTCCCTTATCACCACCTCCAGTTCCCCTATGTATCCGTCAAACTCCTGCTTACTCGCATTGGGAGAACAATACCCACTGATACACATCGTGTCCTCCACTTTAATGCCGACCAATCCCTCCTTGCTAACCAATGTCTCCCTTGCCGCATGCCTTCCATTGAATAGGGTAACCCATAGTGGTGCATCTCCGACCGTATTATTGCACCAATAGGATGTATATACGGTTCGGAGTTGAATACTACGTCTACCCTATTCTCACATCCGCAGTGCATTAATAACTCTTGTGCAAGCTTGCACCTATTTAGGTTTTGTTAAAGTATAAAGAGGATTTAGAAATACAAATAGTTTACTTTATTTCACACACAACAGCTATACATATATATGTCGGAGATGAAAGAACATCGGAGTCTTTGGAATTTTGGATAACCCCGCAACATTGTAATCTAGAGTTTACTATAGCTGTAATTAAACAATTGTAGTTATTCAATCCGATTGTAATTGTTCGCGTGTTGTGATAATGAGCTTGGGCTCGAGGCGACAGCCAGTCGCCGAACGTAGCCGCGGTCACGGGATGAACGCTTTGTCTAACAAAGGTATGGTATAATTCTATAGCTCCCCTTAAAAGAAATACATGTGGCGGCACGCGACAGTAAACATTCCAACGGTTTCTGTCCCGTGGCTCGCCACACGCAGACCCTGCGTGTAGCTCCTTCTTCTAGTAGCTTCTTCTGGTAGCTCCACCTTTGGCGCTTTCTTGCGCCTATCTCGCCTTTATCACTGTCCCGCAGAAGCTCCGGAACAGCCCTAGGTATGGTCGTCGGCCAACACCAATGAGATTATATTATTCACTGTAAACGTGTCGCCAACAACATTCTCCAGAGTGGTACGCTGGAATGCCCATCTTGGACACTTCAGTGGGCGTGCACAGCGTCATCTGAACACGCATCGCAATTTCAACATTTGTCAACGGTTTCCCTGTTAATCCTAACCCTGTACGTGTTGAAGATACCATGTCCAGTCAACAGCTGCATGGTATAGTGATCAATGTTTCTCTTCCTCTTCCGGAAGGTGGCTGCATCTTCAATCAACCTCCTCGTCCAATTATTCGCATTGGACTTAGTCCATTCCCTTCTCCACTCCTCCGCCGCTTCTTCTTCGTACAGATGGAGCTCATTTAGGAGCACATCAGGACCACCGAGATCTGGTCGAGCTAATTTCTTCCTAACCTCGTAGATTCTCCCTCGCCACCGGACCCTGATATGAATGGGCATGGTCCCAGTCAACACGCACAACGCCGCATGCGAAACCGTCCTGTAGGCCGTAGAGGTACTTATTAAGGCACTTCTCTGAGCCCTACAGTCATGGTCTTACTAAACGTACTGTCATGGTCTTACTAAACGTATCTACCCAGACCAGGGAAGTTGGTTAGTTGGTGTTTCAGCTATATCCATGGAGTCGTTTATGGATTCTAGTATTGCATATCTATTATAGGCAGTTACACCGCTTATCGACTGTTCGTTCTGGCTAGTGTTTGTGTTTGTTTTAACTGGTTCTAGTTTACGCTTTTTAACGTTTTTAGTGTCGATTGTTAGGAGGGATATATTGTCCTTTCGCCACGGAGGCGGTGGAGCGGTGCAGTTGTGGTTTTTCTCAAAAGAGTCTGGTCGAGATACTTGGGCCATCATCGATTTAGTTAATTCAATTTGAAATAACTAGTCGAGAGGCTATGATTCGGATCAGAGGTTAGCAGCGTTGAATTTTCCACTAGTTAGTTAAGAAACACTTGGATTGAGTCTGCTTCGATTCACTTTCGACGGATGGGCGTCAGGTGTTTTTTTGTGAACTTCACAGGACACTAGACACACATCTGAACGCTTCAGCACTCAACAGGAAACTGTGACATGGAAATTGACCAATTAACAGCAACGTCAATTTCCCTCGCATTCCGAACGAAGTCATCTCTCCACGAATCCGATGATCTCGTGTCCTTAGACACACCCCATCATAGTTTTCCTCTGCAGCATCATCGCGACGGAAAGTCTTTCTCTCGTAAGGTCGTAATAGTGAGTTACTGAGCGTCTTTACGCTCGATGGATATTCCACGTTTTAACAAAAAGTTAGTTTAGTTATACTTGTACCGTAGACAAGCAAGTTGAGTACAACTTGGACTTTGGAAGAAAGAGCATTTTGTTATCCCGTTTACCGTGGATTCGTTATTGAACCTAGGATCATTGTCATTAGCATCTCGAGTAACTAATTACTACGGCTTTTTGTCAAATTCTGTAATAATCATATTTGTACTAGTAAATATCTTCTCTATTGCATAACGACAATGTCTAATCCAAATGAAGATTCGTTACACGGCCCTAATCCTAATCATCATATAATAAATATAGATACAAGCATACAAATAAATTAAAATAAACGTTCCAGCAAGTGCTTTAAGGAGACTGTGATTTGCCGAAGTAGATCTATCTTCGAATAAACAGAGTTATCATGATTTAGGTCACGATTAAGGCAATATGTGTTGACCGATGTAGAACAAATTATTGATTCTAAGACATCTTAAAGGGACATTAAGAGAAAATTGCTGGTTGACATTAGAAAAAGAAATAATACCGTCTGCTATGTTATTTACAAATAATATGTCAAACATCATTTTCTTAATTTTTTATTAAGGAAGATTTATACGTTCATGATACCAAATATACTTTTGCATGAATATAACGAAAACTAAGACCGAGCATTCGTGTCTATAAGAAAAAGTTCAGAATCATGATCTCGCGACATATTTCAAGGGCATCGAAATCGATGACAAAGTAGCTTTTTTTTTATTAGCGAGGAGGGGAAAATGCTTTTACGCATACCCAAAGACCGGCGTCTCCGGGTTATGTAGGACTCGGCAGATGACATCGCCATACCCACTAAAAACCCCTCCTCATTCTCCCTCTGCTACGGTACTCGAGGCACCAACCCGGTACAGTCATTCGACATTACTTCAGGTTGGCCTCTACACCACGTACCCAATCCTTTATCCTCTCTCCTCGACTTCGGTCATTGTTCTCCTCCTTCCTTCCCTTCTTCTCCTGTCCTCCACCACCCTTTCCTTAGAAAGCCGGCATTTCATCGCCTTTGTATAAAAGTCATGAAACCTGTTCCACAACCGCTGCTCTGCTGCCATCTTCTCAACGACTCGGTTCTCCAATTTAAAATCTTCACCGATCTCGACTTCAAACTCCGTTCTTTCCTCCGTCCATCTAGGGCACCAAAATAGCACATGCTCGGCATCATCCATCACCGCACCACAATCCCAACAGCTGGTGTGCGACTCTTTGCGATCCTATGACGGTAACAGTTAAAGATATCGTGTCCCGTAAGGATCTGCGTCGTATGGTAGTTGATCCTCCTCCTTATTTTGTAGAAGATCAACAGATCTCCTACGAGTCTCCTAGTCGAATTGTAGGGGCTGTGGAGCGCCCACTCCAATCTCCACCTGTCCTCTGCCTCTATCTCCAAAACCTTCATTTCTTCCTGCTCAGCATGTGCCGCTTCTTCAGGGCTCTCCTTAATCCGCCTCTTCACTCCATACTGCTTCCACCGCAACCATGCCTTGATGTAAATCGGCATGCTACCGGTAGGCACACACAAAGCCCCATGTGACACCGTATGGTAGGCGGTAGACGTACGGATCAACGCTGCCCCTTGCGCCCTTCTCATGATCGTCCTATTCGTTTCTCTTCCCAGAAAGGAGGCCCATATCGGTGCACCATATACTACCACAGACTCCCAGACCCCATAATACAGTCTCCTGACTAAATCGTTGGGCCCACCGACGTTTGGGAATAGGTGCCGTATGACGCCCAAGAATCGTTCCGCTTTCTCACAAACTGCTTTGAGGTGGGGGGAGAATCTCCTAGCACTATCCAATACTACCCCTAGGTACTTCACAACACGGCTAGTGGAAATCTCCCCCCACCCCCCACGTCAACATTAAAAATCTTCGGAATCCTATTCCTTGTTAAGAGGATAACCTCCGTCTTCTCCCTGGCCAGGTACAATCCAGCCTCGCAGCACCACCTGGTGGCCAAGACTATGACCGCCTTCATCCTTTGATTAATGTCGTGGGACCCTCTAACCTTGAGTAGAACCGTCAGATCGTCGCCTGCTGCTTCGGTATCCTTCTCCCGGTCTAGCGCTTCCAGCACCCCTCATACACTAGATAACACAGTAATGGTCTTAAGACCAACCCCTGCGGGACCCCTGCGTAGACGTTCCTCCTTACGACACCGTCCCGACAGTGTACCAATATTCTCCTCTCAGATAGATAGTCTCTAACTCCTCCTGTAGCCGTCCCGGTAGCCGTCTCCTTCGAATCTCCTCCATTATCCTCTCTCTCCTTAGAGCGTTGAAGACGTTCTTCACATCAAGGGCAACCAGAATACACACCAGGCCCGTCCTTCTACACTCTTCAGCAACTGCGACTGTCCTATCCAGGGCTTCAAGAGTCCCCCTCTTTCTCCTGAAGTCATACTGATCTCTATGGAAGGGATCCTGACCAATGCTCCTCTCTATGAGCATTTTCAGCGTGTGCTCCCACACCTTGCTCAACACCGGCAGTATGCTAATGGGCCTATACGCCGACGATGGCCCAGATTCTTTGCCAGGCTTGAGTATTAATACCAACCTAGTCTCTTTCCATACCGCCGGTATTTTTCCACCGATATTTATTCCTTTGAGCACTGTCAGGAGCACACTAGGTCTTTGCTCCGCCAATAATCTCATTACAGTGCCAGGAATTCCATCCACTCCAGCCGCCTTCCTGGGATCACATTTCCCAACAGCTATCCTCATGTCTGCTTCTTCGATGCCAAATTCTCCTTCTTCGCCTGGTAGGATCGATATCTCTTCCTGTGTAGGTGGTCGCAGTTCCTGCCTGGTGACAAAGAGGTTGTTACGCAGGGCGACTCTCTACCTGGCCCTAGTCATACACCGCGGGCCAGACGGACACCAGACGTCCGCTCATCCTTACGACGTACCCCTCAATAGCCTTAAGCACCCGTCATAAATCCGAGTAATTTGCTTGCTAAGGTCCTCCAGACCCAACAAACGTCCTTTTCTCAATCACTTTTAAAGACTGTTGTCTACCACGGCTTGCCAAGGGAAAGTTGGGTTTTTTCACGTACGATGCTTCCTAATAACAACTTTCTATCGAGAGCAGCTAAGACCCTTCCTAGTCCGCCAACCTTTGTTTAACCAATTAACAAAGAAGTCTATTTCCCTCATTCTCTTAGCCTAAATCGTCACCAACAAATCCGATGGTCCCGTGCGCTAGACACACCCATCACTAGCTTTCCTCCGACTCAGCATCGTCACTCCACTTCACTTCTTCTACACCGTTGGAAAAGTCAACTAGTTCTACGACAGTCTAACGCTAACGCCTAACGTGGCAGTCTAAGTTTAACGTTAGAATAGCATAGTTTACGTAAACTATTTTAGCCGGTTCTCGGTATTGTCGAACATACATCTCTTCTACTAAATATATTATAGTGCTACGTCCACTAATACACTAAATTCAATTATAAGAGCCTTGCTCTAGCGTACATATCTATCTTATCTTCGTGCGATAAGTTGTTATCTATTTATCCCTACTCAACAGCGTAATCTAAATGTTGGAAATATATAACTTATAATTCTGTGATTCACAGTGTTATACAAACTGAATTACCCCTATTATCTCAACGGAAATCAGGGGATCGATCAATTCGTGGTGTCGATTGTTATAATCGTAACGGCAATTTACGACTCCCGTTGACGTCTCTCCTCGCGATTACGTCTCCCCGCGATTGGTCGAAACTACAGAGGTCGTCCAGGATTCCCTCCACTTTATCTCTTCCAAGGAGCTCGATTGGCGCCGACCGCATCATTCTCTTCCTCACTACACGATACGGCCTGCCCCATGGATCCTGATCCAAGGTGGCGCAGAACCCCTTCCAACTCTCCGCCTTGCTACGCCCGATCGCCCTTTTCAGTCGCCTCCTAACATCCTTGAATTCAGTCACCAGGACCTCGGCATCAACCTTGCGGGCCGCCACCACTCGCTGGGCTCTTCTACTAGCTCTTAGAGTTTCGCTCCTGAACGTAGCGAGCTCGTCGTTCCACCAATAGATGGCGCTCCTCTTCGCACTCGCCGGGTATCTCCTTTTTAAGTCCACGGCACACGTATGCTCCAAACTCTTCTGCAGTTGTTCGCCGCATGCCGCCTCGTCAAATTTAAAGCCACTTCCGTTATATACTCCGTCAAATTTCTTTATAAAAGCCTCTACATCTATCTCCTTCGTCAGGTATCTAAAAGAGCCACCCTCCACCCGCTTAATATTATCCTTGAACCTATATTCAATATAAAAATGGTCAGAGGCTGAGTACCAACCTAGAACCCTACTCCCCCTACAACTCAGCCTCATTCCTCTATTAACACTAATTATATCCGGGAAGCTAGTCCCTCCATTTCTCAGGAAGGAGTAGCTTCCCATCGTCCTAATAGGTATAAGCTCATTCCTCGTTATAACATCGAGTAGGCATGTTCCCCTCTGTTCCGTCTTAGAGGCCCCCCCCACACCGAGGATTTCGCATTAAAGTCACCTGCAACCATAATCGCCGGTTCTCTTTTCCTCCCCTTCTTTATGACCCCTTCCAGTTCCTTCAAGTAATCGTTGAACTGGTCCCTGCCCTTATTGGGGGTGTTAGAATTTAATCTTGGAATTAGGATTAATATTCTGTGGAAGACACAATGTTTATGTTGAAATAATATAATGTGATATTTATTAAACAATTATTTCGAGAGTTATAAATGTGCGTTCTGGAATGTAGACAGTTGGCTAGTTATTCACAGACTGACTGCCTTAGTGACCTGTGGCGCTTGTAAAGATTTTGAACCCCCACTCTCTATAATGAGTGTGACCTGAGTAGATGTCTGTGTAACGTCACGTGCCACGGAACTTTCTAGCAGCTTCTCGATACAAAGCGCTACGCTGTCAAGGCGCGACACCGACGTGCCCAATGTTCCATCCATATCCTTACGTTTCTTCCGCCGAGTTCTCGGAAGAGCATGCACGCGCCAGCCGCCGCGGTACATCTAACGAACGTACGCTAGTGGGGATGGCGCTGGGCAATGAATGGAAGAATCTGTACGATCAAACACTCTATCCGCATGCGACTGATATCGTTGTATTCCAACAGGGGGAACAATACACACTAACGCAAAGCACATCACCAGCCCTGACCCCTACAGTCCCTACATTTCTTATCAGGGTCTCGCTCGCCGCATGTTTTCCATTAAACAGCGTGACCCATATCGATGCATCCCCACCCTCGTCATTAAACCAAAATGGCAACTGCCTATAGGGCTCGGAGATGACCACAATGTCCACCCTGCTTTCGCATACGCACTGCATCATTAGATCTTGCGCAAGCCTGCATCTATTTAGATTTATTTGTAGAACCCTAACTGGGCCCCCGTCTATTCCTAACACCTAAACGCTCCATAGGGCACGCCAACGAACCCGTTACATGCCTTGCATTTATGCCACCATGTTTCAGACACATTGCGCATCTCGGCTCTTTATCACAATCTCTCATTATATGCTCAGCGCTGCCGCACCTCCTACACAACTCTCTGCCAGGACACGCAACAGTACACCTTGCCGCCACATGCCCCCACATGTGGCACCTGTAACAGCGCCGAACATTAGCTAACTGCCTAACCGAGGCTATCGTTAGCGCAGTTCTCAGTCTCCTTTCTCTCTCGTCACCAGGCACTACACTCACCGGGAGGACCACTACCGCTTCTTGCGTGCCCCATGGTGCCGCCTTTATAGATTTAATTTCCACCTCCCCACTCTCCTCGATTCCCCACTGCGACCTGATTCCTTCCACCAGCTCTTCCCTGCTGGTGAGGGGTCGATGTTCCTTATTTGTAGAGTCGCCCTGTTCATCAGAGCGGCCGCCTCCATATTATCACTCAAGACGGCTCTCAATTTAACCGCCGCCTCGCTGACCACCACCGTCCTGTCGAATTCAATCAGGATATGGCCCGCTCTCGTCCTACGGACCCCCGTGGCTCCTTCTAATGAACTCCTCACCGCAATTATCCTCTTATACGCCTGAAGCCACTCACAACCTTCCTCCTGTTTCTTGGTATGCCTCTCTCTTCAGTACCAACCCGCTGGTTGCTTCCCGGGCGCACGATCGTGGTAGCTTGCTCTACGGGAGCTCTCCTCTCCCTCCTTCTTTTTTCTACCCACCCCCCTCGCTGTTGTCACCCCTTATCACTCTATTCTCCCTCCCACACGCCTCAGCTTATGTACCTTCTCCTCTTCGGGGTCTCTTATACTCCACAGCTCTCATACCTTCAGCCGGAAATACCACCTTTCTTTTTGAGTATCCGCCCTTGGCTATCGTCACTTCCCTCTGCAACTCTGCCCTGTCTGCCCTTTTCACAACCTCGGCAGTCTCTCTCCTTTTTCTTCTTCTTCTCTCCTTGTGTTCCCCACACTGCTCTAAGGTAGACAGGATACCTTTCATCATGTTGCCTATCTCCCTTATCCCTGCTTCCTTCTCTTTGTCCAACTTTAGCCTCTTCAGCACCATGTTGAACATTTTAACCATCCCTGCCATGGCTTGTGTGAGCCCCTACAACTCAGCCCTGGAGATCAGAAGATTCTTGTCGTCATCATCGCTAATCTGCGTATCGTCTCTCGCACTATCCTCGGCTTCGCTATCCATAGCCGATCGCGCGGATTTCACACTGACGTTCCTCTCGACCACTCTCCTGGCCAGCATTCTGGCGTAGGCCAGCCCTTTCCCTGCTACCGTCCTACTGTGGTCGCTCCCTCTAGTCCCAAAGGAACCCTCCGATTCCTCAACCTCTCCAACCTCCATCCGTGCACTAATCATAGGGCTCCTCTGAAGCCTCTTACTCGGTTTAAAGGGGCAGAAATCCTCCCTCCCCCCCACCCTTCCTCGGAATAACCGAGATTATCACATTCTCATTCGGCTTCGTGTCAGACTCCATCCTCGGCTTCTCTCCTCCCGCTGTCGTCTCCTTTAGCTTGCCCTTCTCCTTTTCCTTTTCTTTTTCTCCAGTAGCTATTACCGCACAAGGGGGTGCCTGGGGTTCCACCTCCCCCCCCGCCGTTCTTCTTCCAGTAACTTGATAACCGTCGGGTCGAGCCTGGTAAGCCACTCGTGTTCCCGACGGGGCCTGGGGGATCCGAAACCCCCTGCGCCGTACGTTTGTTAACCTTAGACCGTCTGTCCATATTGTATGTAAAAAGCAAGCCCATAAACATCGCCAAGTCGTCAACATCCTGCCCATATACCGTCCAAAAGTATTCAATCATTGTCCATAAACTCGCCAGGTAGTCACCAAATGATAATATTTACAGTAATTGTGCTATCTAAGTTTCCCCTGTCAAACACCTACATATTGCTAAAGATCCGATGATGCGCTCCCAGAACGCCACAATATAGATAAATAATGAACAATAAGTAATAAATACCATAAATCAATAAACAAGTAATAAATAATAAATAGTAAATAATACGTAATAACTAAATAAAAATAAATAAATAAATAAATCATTTAAATAATAAATAATAAATAATTAAATCGAATAAAACAATTACTAGTTAATCAATACAAACTATAAATAAATAAATATCATAAACTAAAAGAATAAATAAAATAGTAAAATATTATAACATTATAGCGGTGCATACATCCAACCGCTACATACTCCAACGTACTAATCACCACGTAACTCCTACAGCCGCCCCATTACTCGGCACCCCATTACTTATTTATTTATTCCAAGGTACTTAGTTCGGCTCGTGTCACAATAAATAAATGGCCAAATAAATATTATAAATGTAAAAACCCCGGCCGTCCCGACTTTATTCCTCAAAAATAGGAACTTACTTCGAGTCGACCGTACATACTCACATTATTATTTATTTATTTGCAGTTATCCTCTAACGCGTATGTATATAAACGACTAATTACCGTGACGCGTGAATCTGCCATTATAGTCGATGAGGTCTTATCTAGATGTTTACTTGACTTTATCCGAGGTCGCCAATATCGGATAAATTCAAATTAACGATTACTACCGTACTTTTCGTTTCTCGCACACTTCCTATTATATCCTCCACTTACTTTTCTTGTTCAGTGAGGATATTATCACCCCATTACACACAAACGTCTTGTTGCTCACCCCCTCAATCATCATACATGCCAACTCTATTTCCATTTCCACACACTCATTCTCTCTCCCCCGCATCTCCCAATACTATTTCACTTCCATGCATTCTCCTGCCACTTCAGTCCACTCATACCCTTCATTTCATTTCACTACTCCTCACAATTATTATTACACTACCCTTCCCGCCTCATTGACCCCTTACACCCTATAAGAATCACACGAAACTCAAACGCTCCTACGTCCTCGTACATACACTCGACCAGCGGGAGCAACCCGTCAACACGTCCGCTCCCCATCGCGTCCTGAACCGAACTCCTTCGACAGGTTCACCTGCTCTAATAATGACATTTCATTAAATTTTTAAGATGTCGTATTAAGAAAACGAAAATTTGTTATGCCGATGAAGCGGAGATACACGTTCGCATAACACCGGTTATCTTTTTCGGGAAACACTTTTTAGTTATTGTTGATCAGAGAATATTTTTAATCGGAGAAAGGTTCAGGTAAATTGAGCATTGAGCATGATTCTGTACCATTCAGATTTTTATATAACATAACAATACTAAAATATATGAAAGCAGAGGAACCGATTAAACACCGTGTTTCGACCGTTCGCGGAGAGACGCGATCGCGAGATAGCATGTCAACGAGAGTTGTAAGTTCTCTTTACGATTAAATAATCGACGCCACGAACTGATCGATCCCCTTATTTCGATTATGATAATAAGGGTAGTTCAATGAAATTCCACAGAATTAACACAAATAAATTAATGTTTATTTCAGCAACTTATTATCTAGAGAGAGATAAATGGAACAAAAACAAAATGTAACTGCGTTTTGGTTGATAAGTAATGAGCGACATACCACATGTGTTGACGGTTCGACTTCTCGAAAAGTTCTGAACGCCTTTCGATTTTTTTCGTTTTTTCTGGAAGGCGACCCCCACTACGTTCGGATCACGCCACATTCTTTTACTGCGAGGTAAAATACGGGCCACGAGTCGACGTTTCTGGAAGTCGCCCTGCTTAATGAACCACGCGCTTGCCACTACAATGTTTGTTTGCCGGGCAGACGCGATGATCCGTCTGCGACATTATAGTGCCACGATCGACGGTTAAGAATATGACCTATGGTAAGCCGCATGGCGTAACACACCGTATGAATTTGGACATTAGTTTAGAAAATGAAAATCATCGAAATATAGATAGAAGCGACTTGCTTAATGAAATAAAAATATTTTGTGACATATACAGTAAAAATTTGTCCTATATAACACCAATGCAATGTTCGAATATGATACATAAAGTAAAGGATTTATTTTCCAATTTCATGATACTTTAAGAATATTACTAATTATTCCAATCGCTTCTGCAGGGCGTACTTTCTCTAGATTAAAATTTATTAAAAATTATATACATACTATCATGTTTCAGGGAAGACTATCTAATTGATTATTTAATTTGAATAAGTTATGTGAAAATTGAAATTACGAAGATATAATTATTGATTTTGCACGAAACAAAGCGAGAATAATAAACTTTATGAAATAATTGTACTTCACTAAGTTTCAAAATAATAAACATTTCAGATACGGGTATTTTTGTTAATATGTACTCAATCATCGAGTCATTATTTTGTTATTGTTATTAATAAAAACTTTCTAATTAGAATAGGAATAAATTTTCGTCAAAGAAAGTTATGAGCTACAGAGGTACATGTCTTTTCTGTTTCTAATTTGTAATACTATACGTGTGTATAATAATATTATTTTGTCAGAGCGAGACTTGTTCCGCGCTCCGCAGTTTGTAGCAGCGGCTGTGTTTTTAAAAATAAGATTTTGCTTATAAAAACTGTTCTTATGAGACTACAAACATTCTCGAGGACGTAAAGTTCTAAATAAATCTTCTCCTTTCTTATTGAATGTCAGAGATAAGGATACCTGACACGAAATATCAAGGTCTAATATCGACAGTCAATAAGGAATAACGAATAAAATTTTATCAGCTATTAGATTTTCATACCTTATTCATTTTTCTTCCTTTAGGAAAGACATTTATTCTTCCATTTTTATTCAAAATTATTATTTGCAATTGATTTTAGAGAAAAACTTTCCATTAGTCTATTTGCAATAAAAAGATCCTTCCCTTATGAATCTTATGAATCAATTTGCAACTGACAACTAAATTATAATAAAAGAACATAATGAACGATAAAAACCAAATTCGTAATCTAGAATATTGTATAACTGTTATGTGTTTTGAATGTAGGTACACACACATGTAATATATTTTGCATATGCACACATTTATATGTCGGGTTTACATTAGAATTAGGGTTAGGGGCATGAAATGAATCTTCGTTTAGATCACACGTTGTCGTTATACAATAGAGAAGACATTGACTAGTGCAAATACGATTATCATAGAACCGGACAAGTAACCGTGGTAATTAGATACTCGAGAAACTAATGACAATGATCTTAGGTTCAATAACGAATCCGCGGTCGACGGGATGATAGATGAACGTGCTCACAAAATCTAAATCGGGCGCGTAATATTCACTGATCGTAAGGTGTTACTGTATTCGTCAATGGGACCGCAAGAAAGAATGACTTTCCGTCCCGACGATGCCACAGAGGAAAGCTATGATGGGGTGTGTCTAAGGACACGAGATCGTCGGATTCGCCGAGGATAGCCTTCGTTTAGAAAGTAAGGGAAATTGGCGTTGCTGCTAATTGGTCAATTTCTATATCGGTGGTTAGAAAAAGATGCTAGCCGCCCTCGAGGGATAGTTGCTCGGGAGACGTCGTTCGTTGAAAAATAGGTCTCCTCTATCTTCTCGTAGTTGTTTGTTTGAAGGACTTTAGTTAGCTGAATCTTAAGATTTATAACTGGCCTTCGGGCTAGCTGAACATGTAGTGCGGAGACGCATCGACATCTGGCAATCATCATGCCCGAAGAATAGGATCTGCGTGTGGCGAGCCACAGGACAGAAACCGTTGAAATGTTTACTGTCACGTGCCGCTACAAATATTTCTTTTAAGGAGAGCTATAGAATTACTCCGTACCTTTGTTAGACAAAGCGTTCATCCCGTGACCGCGGCTACGTTCGGCGACTGGCTGTTGCCTCGAGCCCAAGCTCATTATCACAAATCTCGAACGAATACAATCGGATCGAAAAACGACAATTGTTTGATAGAACCTATGATAAAATCTAGATTACGGTGTTAGGGGATTTTCCCGAAGTTCCAAAGGGAAGGCTCCGGTGTTCTTTCATCTCTGACATATATAAGCCAAACAAAATACATTGAATCATTAGCAAAGAAATATAAATTACAAGACAGCAAATTGTACTATACACCTATGGAGACAAATTTAAAAATTGAAAAAGCTAAGATAAATAGAAAGGATATTGGATACAAGAATTTAATTGGTGCATTACTGTATATTAGTACAAATACTAGACCCGATATAAGTTATAGTGTAAATTATCTAAGTTGACTTCAAGATTGTTGTAGCGAGACACATTTGAAATATGTTTTGCGAATATTGAAATATTTGTATCTGACTAGAGATTTAAGGTTACATTATAAAAGGAATGAAAAATGTGAAACGATAGATTGTTATGTGGACGCTGATTGGGCAGGAGATCATGTAGATAGGAAATCTACTTCTCGATATGTAATTAGATTGTATGGAAATGTAATCAGTTGGAAGTCTAAAAAACAAAGGTGTGTGACAAAAGCCTCGACGTATGCAGAGTATGTAGCCCTATCGGAAGCGGTAAATGAATTAATGTCTATTAGAGAAATTATGAAACTCTTCAATGTAAATCTAGACGATAACGCTGTAAAACTTTATGAGGATAACTCTGGAGCGATAAGTATAGCAAAGTACGGAAATTTCATAAAAAATTGTAAACACATTGAAGTTCAATACCACTACATTCACGAGTGCTTAAAGGAAAATAAGATAAATATAATTAAAGTAAGTACAGACGAAAATACCGCGGATATTTTTACGAAAGCACTGTGTAAGGAAAAATTCGAGAGGTTTAGGTCATGGATGAATGTGAAATAGGAGGAATGTAAGTAAAGTAATAAGTGTTAAATTTTCTGTTACTTAATTCGACAAGTTATGTAAATACAATTAAGTGTACAGTATAAATGTAAGGAGGCGTGTTAGGTAGATGATACATTTCCACGGTATATGGGAGTGTGTGTAAGCGTCAGAGGACGTCCAGGTCTTAGTTGAGACAAAAGACTGTTGTTAGATGGGAGAAGCTTCTAGAATAGTCTGGTTGACAACAAGCGTGCGTGTTTGAATGTTATCGAGGTCTCCAGAGTGTAATATATATGTATAGCTGTTGTGTGTGACTACTACCACCAAAGTATCTGCAATATCTACAGTATCTCCGAGTATCACGAGTATCTACCGAGTTACGCGACGAGCATTAACGAGTATTTATCCGCGATTTTATTTTGCGATTTATACTTTGTACTAACGACTTACGTATACAGGCTGTACATTAATTTATTATTTTAGATACATTCGATGGTTTCAACAACGGGCAATCTCGTCCTTTAAACCTTACGTACTAACTATCCTCTATACATAAACCTCCACAAGGTAAATATCGTAACTGTAGATGTTATTTTTTGCGAGAAACTCCCGAGTCAGTAGTGACGCATAAGCTGATGTGTTTTAGTAGTACAATCTCTACGAGTGATCGTTTCACAAATCCTTGGAATTGCTTCGTACAATCGACGTGAAACGCTCAAATAGTATTCTCTATGGATCGTAACGTATTGTGATAAAAATTTATGAAACACAATACCACGGTAATCCTAGAACTTCGCAAATCCAAAACAGCGTTAATACTTCCAGGTACAACAATATGAATCGCTCCCGGTTCAAATCGTCCTATGATTCATGTGTCGCTACATACTAATACTATAATAAACTGCTGCATTCTATCTTGGATTAATAGGAAAATTAACAATTAAATGTATGAATATTCATAGTATTTAATAAAATAATAAAAAATTAACGGTAACATTTGTTTAATTAACATCTTTCGGGAATTCACTTGATATTTATAAATTGCGAATTTTATAATCTGTTCATAGAAAGTGTACTTGGTGGTAAAAGTAAATGTCATAGAGATAGTAATAGGAACCACAATGTGACGGAATAATTTCTGATATTTATATATAATTTCCATCGTCATTTGTAAGAGTACGAATTTCAGAAAAGAGCTCAGTATTTTACGAGTATTTTACGAGTGATTACGAGCATCGAGTATCTAGTATCTTTCTGTAATGATGAGCTATCTACCGAGTTATCGACGATTATCTAGCGAGTATTTACTGAGTATTAATTAGCAATTTTACTTTGCGATTTATACTCTGTACGAGCATCTCAGCGAACATTATCTGTATACTAATTTATCATTTTAAATATATTCGACGGTTACGACACGAACAATAACGTTTAATAAATCTCACGATCAAACTTCCTCTACACAAGTCCTCCATAGAACTTATTGTTTCCACAATATGGAGTGATTATATTTATTACCTTGCCAAATAATGGGTATTGACTAAAACATCAGAATATGAATCGGTTTATTTTTGTCCTAGATTTATAAGCAAAATTTTTGTCAGAACCGATGTCCAAACGACTGTGACCTCTCCTTGTTAGGTTGCAGAAGTTTATGCATTACAATATACAGTAAATATGCACGGTGCTATGCAAGATATACGTATATATGTCGGGGTGGCGTTGTGGATAGGGTTGGGGGTGTTTGGTGAATCTTCATTAGAATCAGCCATCGTTATTGTATAACAAAGGTACGGTTTATTAACACAAGTATGGATACCACAGACTTGACAATCAACCACGGCGATTAGGCGCTCGCGACACTAGTGACAATGGCCTTAGGTTCGACAACGAATCCGGGGTCAACGGGATGATAGATGTACGTACTCACAAAATTTAAGTTGGACTGTTTCTTAATAAAACGCGTAAAAGTCACCGATCGTAAGGCGTTACTCTTTTCGTCGATGAGATCGCAAGAGAGAATGACTTTCCGAGTAAGGAAAATTGACGTTGCTGCTAATTGGTCAATCTCCATATCGGTGGTTAGAAAAAGACGTTAGTCACCCTCAAGAGAAAGTTGTTAGTGGGAGACGTCGTTCGTTGAAAAAATAGATCTCCCCTATCTTCCCGTAGTTGGGACAAAAACTGTTTGTCTGTTTGAAGGACTTTAGGTAACTAGATCCTAGTGTTTATAACGGCACTCGGGCTAGTTGAACATGTACTGCGGAGACGCATCGATATCTGGCAATCATCTTACTCGAAGAATAGGGTCTGCGTGTGGCGAGCCACGGGACAGAAACCGTTGGAATGTTTACTGTCGCGTGCCGCCACAAATATTTCTTTTAATGAGAGCTATAGAATTACTCCATACCTTTGTTAGACAAAGTATTCATCCCGTGACCGCGGCTACATTCGGCAACTGATTGTCCCCCCGAGCCCAAGCTCCTTATCACAAATCTCAAACAATTATAATCCAGTTAAGTTATAGAGGCAAAATATTGGGGGTTTTCCGAAAAATTCCAAAGGAAGGTCCCGGTGTCCTATCATCTCCGACATATACAATGTGCATGCAGGAGAAATTTGTTGAATATGCACTTACATAGAGAAAATTGATACATCTGTGTTTAATTAATGTATTTAATATTATATGTGCATTATGCAAACTGTTATAAAAAATAATAGTGTTATACATATCTTTAACACGTAAAATGCAATGTAACATAAATACTAAATTTGAAATTTGTTGTCGAAAGTTTTGTTGTCGAGTGCCGCTACAGCAATTATACAGATTAAGGCCCGCATCATCGATTTCGGTGATATTTGAATGTATTGTCACAATCATAATTTTGCACACCTTTCCTATACATATAACCTTGGCTCGGTTTTAGATTTCGAGGTATCCATGAAAAATGTTTTTACATTTGCACTTTGATGTGGGCTAGATGCCGCTTAGGTTTGCTTTATGTTTATCTACGGTCAAGATTATATTACATGCCCGTGCCACGATACGTTTATAGTGAAAAGAAAATCAAAACCGATAATCGAAGGTTTCGTATAAATCTTTATTTAATATCATGAACAGTAACGTATATAAGAAGAAAGCATAAAAATAACATTTTGTAAAGGTTAAGTTACCATAAACAATTTTCAAAAGTTTTGAATTCCATTTTACTCATATGTAACAAAAAGTATTCATTGTTTTGCACAATATTTTTAACATTATAACTTTTTATCTTTAAAAATGTTTCTATTACTGTGTCCAAAATCCTTTAATTTGCTGAACCAGATTAAGTCGTTTTAACATACTTTTTATTAAGGGAGGGACTCACCACAAGAGGGACTTCTACGTTTTATTGGTATTTTAAAATATTAAGCATTTTATAAAATGCAATGTTTCAGGAAAAGTTGTTTTATTAAGACTGTTATTTTTATTATTTAAATCTATTAATATACTGGAATACTGGTATATCTTGGGAAGTAATTTAATATTAATTTACTCTTTTGCGCGTTTGAGCCTAAAAATTGGATGAAAAAAAAGCTTTATAAAGGTTGTTTTCAAAACTAAACGTAATACCTTTCGTATTTTTTTTTCACCTTTCGTGTCTTCGTTAATGGTGATACGGAGAATAACCTTTAACGGCATGGTGTGGAGAAAATCGATTCGTAATGTTGTAATATTTTTGGAAATCAGGCGATCGATTCGTGAAAACTCAAGAATCGATTTTTTAATTCTTCTTCCGTATCTCCTAAAAACTCTCCGCTTCTAATCCCTCTTCTCTTTCTCTTTCTAACTCTTAACTTGGTTTTCTTTTTCTTTGTTCTCCATCTTCGCTTCTCGAAGTCCTGTTTTATTCTCCCTCCCCTAAGTACCCGTCCTCCTCTATTTATATCGTTCTACCGACTCGCAGTAAACACAGGAAAAGTTAAACTGTCGGTTGGTGTTCTAAATTCTATAGAATTTACATGTATAGGATATTCATTTTTTATAGGAAATGTGACCTCTATACGTTTATTTACGGAAAGATTAATTACACTCGCGAAACCATTAAATTCCTGTCTCAACATATTACTTACACGGCGGGCAGTTTACGAGCAATTCGCATTTATAGGTTAAATTGGGATGCTCTGTACATCAGGATCCTAAAATCGGTAGTCTATCGAATAAGGAATAACGAATAAAATTTGATTATTATATAGAAAACTTCTGGCAGCGTGGGTTTCGGTGATTTTTCACTATGTCGTAGAAATCGACGTTTTGAACAACATTTTCCTTTACATGTTACCATTACTCGGCCTTGCTTTGCAAGATCTTTGCAAAAATCTTTCAGTACCATCACTACGGTGAATGATACATATAACTGTGTGTCTGTAGCACCGTATATGTTCGTATTGTTTGTCAACTACTTTGCGGTGGCCGAATTTAAAAAGCTAATGTGAACCTAACTGTCATCTTCCATTTACATCCAATATATATGTCGGAGATGAAAGAACACCGGAGCCTTCCATTTGAAATTTTGGGAAAATCCCGTAACATTGTAATCTAGAATCTACCATAGCTGTAATTAAACAATTGTAATCACCCAGTTCGATTGTAATTGTTCGAGATTTGTGATAATGAACTTGGGCTCTAGGCGACAATCAATCGCCGAACGTAGCCGCGGTCACGGGATGAACGCTTTGTCTAACAAAGGTATGGAGTAATTATATAGCTCTCCTTAAAAGAAATATTTGTAGCGGCACGCGACAGTAAACATTCCAATGGTTTCTGTCCCGTGGCTCGCCACACGCAGATCCTATTCTTTGGGTATGATGGTTACCAGATGCCGACGCGTCTCCACAGTACGTGATCAGCTAGACCGAGGGCCGTTATAAATCTTAAGATTTAGTTGACTAAAGTTCTTCAAACAGACAAACAACAGTCTTTGTCCCAATTATGGGAAGATAGGGGAGATCTATCTTTTTCAACGAACGACGTCTCCCACTAACAACTTCCCCTCGATGGCGGCTAACATCTTTTTCTAACCACCGATATGGAGATTGACCAATTAGCAGCAACGTCAATTTCCCTCACCTTCCGAACGAAGGTTTTCCTCGGCGAATCCGAGGATCTCGTGTCCTTAGACACACCCCATATAGTTTTCTCTATGGCATCATCGGGACGGAAAATCATTCTCTCTCGCGATCTCATCGACTAAAGGGTAACATCAGTGATTATTTCATGTTTTGCTAACAAAGAGTCAGACTTAAATTTTGTGAGAACGTTCATCTATCATCCCGTTGACTGCGAATTCGTTATCAAACCTGAGGCCATTGTCACTGGTGTCGCGAGTGCCTAATCGCCGTGATTAATTGTCAGAACTGTAACAATCCCATTATTGCAATAAACTACACCTGTGTTGTGCCGCATCAATGGCTAATTCCCGTGGAGATTCATTTGATGCCCACAACCTTACTCTGTGCTCATCCGACATATAAAAGAAGACTGGACGAACTTGGGTATTCCACGGATCCTTCGAATTATAGCCGCTTGCAGAACTGCGTAATAAAAATTATTATTATTATTAATGGTATGAGTTAGGTTTAGAATAATCTGTCTTTTAAATTACAGTTTATATCGAGCTTTATATTTTATTGTTCTTATTTCAACCCAAATACATTTCAGCCAATATCAACAATGATTCTTACAGTCTCGAATACGCAGTTTTAAGTAATTAATTATTGTTGGATTTGGAAAGTAGAGTTCAAAGACAAAAGCATCAATGTCTAATGAATGGAAATAAACAAATCGCCAAGCAATACGACGAACAAAGCGGCGAACGTGTCAGCTATGCTTGCGACTCTGTTAGAGATATACATGTAGTGTTACCGACAGTTTTTGCGAATATCTCGGAAACTAAGACCGAGCGGTGGTAAAATGCCAAGGAAGAAGTTGTTGAAAATGTTGATTTCTACAACATATCATGGAAATTCAAGCTGTCGGCAACTTCTTAAATAATTTATTATTTAAAATTTTATTCTCATTCTTATTCATTATTCATTAATTTTTTTTTTAAAGAACATTTATTCGTCCGTTTTTTTTCTAAATTATCATGTTCGATACATTATAGAGAAAATTTTTATTCGTCTTTATGCAATAAAAAATTCTCACTTATGAATTGATTTCAATGGTATCTCTACAACTGGTAAAAATGAATAGTGGCAGAATAAACCATAAATAACTCGAAAGTAAGATCACATCACGTATATGTATATTTATATAAACATTTTTTCTTGTTTGCTAAATCTGTCCCTGCTATATTTGTTACGTACAACAAAATATCTAATAGAATTCTGGTATTACCTCCAGTATCTGAAGTATTGAGATACAAAAATTGCTTTTAAAAAATTGTCGTGTGGATACGTAAAAGTACCCTTCTTGTATATTGTTGACAGTGAGCAAAATATGTATATATACATCGTACATGTATAATACAGCTTTATATACACTGTTCCCCAGGGTCATAGTTTGGTCATGTGGAAATTAGAGAATAGTTACGTATAGAGTATCTTCTTCGATATAGCTATAAGCATTGTAGCGGTTTATGCTATGTATTATACTTACGTATGTGTGTAGCGGTTACACAATTTTCAGTGGCGATTGCAGTTATAGCCTCCATTTTTTGCCAAATATCTCTAGCATTACTTACGCTTCACGGGAGAACAATCATTAAATTAACTATTTTCTGTAAAATATTGTACAATTATTACATAGTTTGAATATATTTTGCATTTACATATTTTATCCACTTTGATAGATAACATTTATATAAAAATCAGCCGCGTAATAATGACAATTTTCGAAATGTAAAGTCGTTATTGTCGTTATATGTAGTAATATAGAAATATTAGGTCGTCCGAAAAATTTGTTTCGTTTTATAAGGAAATAATGGATGCACAACATCTTTCGTTTTATATTATTTTATCGAATTACGTACGATCCATTTTGTTTTATCACGATAAAAATCACAACGTTTGTGGCATTAGGTTTTATGTTTGTATAAAAATGCGTTGTTGTAAAAGACGTGACTGTAAAGAAAAGACACTTTTCGGACAACCTTATATAATCGGCGCAGAGACATTTGCGCAGCGTACAGGATTCGCTTGCAGTCCAGAAGCGTAGACAATGAACAAGCAGTACGAATCTGCCTTTATTAGGGACGGTATTGTTCAACAGTCTTTCATATTCGAAACGCGGGAGTGTGGAGGTAAATATTTCGCGCTACGAAATTTAAACGTTACAATTTTTGTGTTTAGCAAGTGTTTGTGCAATAAGATGTGCTAGTTGCTAGATAAAATATAAAATCTGGTTATTCGAAAGTTGACTTGCAATTTTCTAAAAAAGGATTTATTCGGGATAAACACTTTGTACCTGTAAATTTTATGAATTAAAAACTTTCTGTGGATTATTTTAATCTAATAACTTTGTTCTGTCCCTAGGATGGGTCATATGGCAACCAGATAGACTATTCCACATGTGGAAGTAAGTCGTAGAAACCAACACAGTTTTCTTATTTATTTTTCTTTTTTTTTATTTTTATTATATTTTTCATTTATATTAACGTAAGAGTGATGATATACATATTTATGTTTTAGTTTTAATTAAACGTATTTATTATATCTTTTTATATAAAAGTTAGGTCGTTCTTCCTATTTTATTTTCTTCCGCTAAAAAATGTTTTCATCAAAAGTAATGCTTATTGAGAACCAAGAATAAAGTCGGTCATCGATAATGGTTACTAATTACAGAACTTAACGCATAATTATTTCTATAATTGAATATTATGTTCTTATAAAATAATTATGTTTTTGTAAATATTGATTATTTTTCGAATCTCGTATTATATTTATCTGATAGATAGTAATTTTTTACGAAATTTGTTTAAGAATCCTTCTCTGATGCACTTCGTGATACACAAAGAAGCTTATTCCAGTAACACAATTCTTCATAAATTCGTTTCCATGTTGTTAAGGTAAGTTTTTTCCCTACTTCTTTTTTATTATCTACTATTACTGTATTATTTGCTATAATGTCTGCATTTTAATCGCAAAATGCATTCTTTCATTTAAGAAACGCGATACAGTATATTCATTCGTTATCTTTGCTATTTATTAACCAAAAATTATGAATGAAAAAATACAAATCTCAGTTCTCAGATTCTGTTGCAAGTCATTACAATTAGATATGGACATGATTTAAATAATATACCGATATCTGATATCTACAAAATCGTCTAAAACTCTATTTTTCTATGTGCCCTATGTGTAGATATTTTATTACACATAGAAATTTATTATACATAGAAACCTAGTCTCAATATTTAACCAATGGTGAAACAATAAGCGGTAGAATATCTCACGTAATATTGATGCCATCAAAAATAGTTTTAACAAAAATTGTTTAGTTCGAAAGAAGACATCACATACGGTGCAAATTACTTTTTTTATAGATCCAGTGGTAAAGTCCCATTTCAACTTCATTTTTGCAAATGGAACCATATATTTTTTAATATAATTCATTCATAATAATTCATCGATCTATCTTCGTATTTCTTATGAAAAAATTAAAAGGAACTGTTAGTTCACCAGATATCTTAACTTGAATTCGTCGTATGAGAAACAGGTAAGGGCGCGAAACGGTACTCTTGTGTTTACGTTGTCCTTGTCTTTCGTTTGTTTTAATATAAATACAACACCGCTTCGTGTCCTATGCTTATCTTTCATACGACAAATTAAACTTAAGATATAATCTAAACTAACAGCTTTTCGACATAAATAGGTTAATACTTTTGTATATGATATGAAACGTTATGATATCGGTTACACCACTGTTGCTTACAAAGCACGAGTTTCGACTGATTGGTAGATAGAAGAAAAGAATAATAACAAGAAAGAATCGATTCGGAAGGACGAGCCTTTCGTTTACCTCCGAATCTCTCATCAAACAGGTCACGTTGTAGGATGTGAGCATACTTTCCGCGATGAACGTATGTATATATTGTTTATATATATCGTTTTGATATAGTTATTAACTATGCTTATTGTTACGTATATTTATATTGTAGTATAAAAATGTAGCCGAAAAATCCGCCTGTTTCAAACCTCTTCCTTTAATGTATGTGTTACGACCGTTCGCGGAGAGACGCGGTCGCGAGGAAAACGCGTCAGCGAGAGGCGTAAATTCTCGCTACGATTCTGATAATCGACGCCGCGAATTAGTCGTTCCCCTGTTTCGATTAAAATAACAAAGGTGGTTCAATAAATTTAACACTGTATTAACAGGTTAATATAGCTTGTATATTTAACAATAATGAATGTAATAATAAAAACGTCACAAATTACTCAGCGATGAATACAGTTAATGTGTTACAGAAACATATCTTTAAACATAAATAAACTTTAAAATAAATATATGACTTTACGATATCTCTCAATGAGTTCGTTAGACTATGCGACTTTAATTTTGATCGTCAGACCTCTCGATGTATAACGTTTGACTCTTCAAAAGGGGCTAATTGCCCTTCGATCCTTTTCGTTGTCTTCTCTGGGAGACGACCCCCACACGCTCGGATCACGCCACCGTTCGCGCCTATGCTCATGTCTGCCACCTTCTTTATGTGTATGAAATAACGGACCGAAATCGACGTTTCTAGAACTCGCTGCTTGGTGACAACTATGCGCTTGTCATGTAAAGTTGATACTTGGATTGCAGTAAGAAGACTGAGTCGTAACCCCAACTGCTAAGTTTCCTTTATAAAACTTTACTATAAATTTTAACACTTACAAGAATAACACTGAACCGGAGAAAAGGGGTTGGTATGAGAACAGCAACTAGAACAAGAACCGTCCGAGCTGGGTGAAGCCTCGGTTTATATACGTTTTTGGTTTGAGGATGTTGAAGGGGCTCGACGTAGGTTATGATGTGAAAAGTGTCCGAAGGTCTGGGGTCGATGTCTTATCTATGATGTGGACTAAGGTGTGTCATAGCTTCTGTGTAGCCGGTGATGCGTCCAATGTCAGGGGTCGAAGCCTTTATCTATGATGTGGACTAAGGTGCGTCACAGGCTTGGTGTAGGCTATGATGATAAGGTGGTGATGTATCCAAAGGAGTCCGAAACCCGAGTCGATATCTTATGGTTGAGATGAGATTAATGTCACACGCTCGTCGATACATTGTATATTTTCCGTCGGGCAGATAAGACGATCTGTCTGCGACACTGTAGGACCGCGAGCGACGGTTAGAAATACAGCCTGTGGTAAGCCTCGTGGCGTAACACGTGAGAACATTGCGATCTGTGTTATTTTCCATAGTGCAGGAAAGTACTATATTCTTAGAATTGCGTTGGATGTTTTCGTTGTTAGTTTTATTGCCTTTGGGGGAAGGTTTTCTAAGATTTTTCCATTGATCAAGTCAAATCAAGTGCTATATTTAGTTTATTTGCGTTTAGTCCCTTTGTAACTGCAAAATCTAGTTGGTCAGGTATTTTGCTCAGGTCTGTCGGTCAGTATGTCGGTCTTCCTGTGAATAATATATTGAAGCTATTGTTTCTAATGTATTTTCCAAGGTTGTACCTCGAGGTATAGTGATTCTTAATCCCCATAATGTGTGCTTTGAATTGTAGTCTCCCGCTGCAATATACGTGACACCTAAATGTTGAAAGTACTCTTCCCTCACCTGTGATGTAATTTTGTGTCGCGGTGGTACGTATACTGCTGACAACTGTAAATGGTTGCTGCTAGTCTGTACTGTAACGATGGTTGCTTGGATATAATCCTTACTAACTTGGCTGTGTAAATGGTGTTTGATGTCGTTTCTTATTATTACTGCGGTCCCTCCGTGTGCTTCTCCTGAGGGATGCTTGGTATCATATATGGTGTAGTACGGTATTTTTAAATAGTTTTTTATAGTGAAGTGTGTTTCTGAAACAAGTAGTATATCGATATTATTGTTGTACAGGAATGTTTTAGTTTCTAGGGCCCTTTGTTGTAGGCCGTTAGAGTTCCAGGCTGCTATTTTAAGCGTGTCCATTTTTATTTTTTGCTTAGCATGTTTGTAAGTCATTGCAGCATGAGTTTTATTTGTTGCGTTTGCTGTCTGAGGGCTGCATTTTGTTCGCTTATCATTTTTGTTAACATTTCCATGTTTTTGATTGATTGCTTTAACAGTTCTTTGATTTCTGTAGCATCGTTGATGTTATTGTTCTGGTTTTGGTTATCTAAGGATTGATTGTTTGGCTACTTGCGCGTAGCTTCGGCTACCAAAGGTGTTGTGATTATTATGGTTGATGTTCATTACATGCTGTACGTTTGGTTTCCACCGCAATTGTAGCATTTTACATCATTTATCTTTCCCGTGTGTGGGCAATTCATTGTTAGGTGCTTTCCTGGTTTCTGTTGCAGTAATTTCTTGTATGTCCATATTGTTGACACCGCATACATTGCCGGAAAATTCCCTTGTTATTATTTTTAGGTTCAAGCTCTATTATAAATAGCGGTAATGGTTGTTTAGTATCAAATCTGGTTATATTATTTATTGTTCGTACCTGATGTCCGATTTTGGCTAATTCCTCGCATATGTTACTTGTGTTTGTCTTTGGGTGTAAACCTCTGATTACTGCTTTGTAGCTTTTATCAGTTTTGGGTTGGTAAGTATGATACCCAGCGTTTTTTCATTTAGTACTTTTGTCACTTTCCTAAAGATTTCTGGGGTATTAGTTTGTACTTTTACCTGATCTAATTTAAGTTGTTTAATGGTGTAATTTTCTTTTCTTGCCGTGCTCTTTAGCAGATCGACGAGGGGGTCTATTATTTTAGCATCTATGTAGATTGATGGTGGTTTGGGAATGTGTGTTATTGGTTTTTCAGCTGGGTCTGAATCCATCTCTTCTGGCAATGAGCTGAAGGAGTTTTGTCGAGGAATTTCCTGTAGCCATTGTTGCCTTTCTGTTTCCATAGCCCTCCTAGCATTTGTGTTTGAAGTTATCTTTCGTTTTTTGCTGGGAGTTACAGTCTTCCAGCGTTGGTTCTATTGTGGTAGATCGTTGTTGATTTTGCTCTTTTCGTCATTATTTTGTGTAATTTCCATTTCTATTTCATTTATAGCTGAGTAATCCTGAACTTCGCTTGTTGGTTTATTTGTGTTTGTTTTGTCTACAGCTCTGTTTATTGAATATGTTTCGCCTTTATTTAGAATTTTTATTGGTGGTATTTTTTGCATGTTTTCCATCCTTTAGCGATTGGTTCTATTATAAGTCACTTTGTTTTCGCACTTGTCGTACTTACGGAAGCACTGACCGTATAGCTCGACTGCTCGGGCAGAACTCGGTTGATTGAAATGAAATAGAAAGGAAATGAAAATTCAATTCATTACCTATAAAATATGTTAATTGTTTTTCGATATAATTGCCATTTGCATCAATGCATACAGCAATAAATAAATACATAATAAGTAAATAAATAATTAAATAAATAGATTATTTTTCATTCATCTAAAAATAAGTTGCACATCTCCACAGAGCTTCTCAACACATTCAAAACTATCGTTTTTGTATCTTTATTGGGAATTCCCATCATTTTAAAATTATTAACTGTTTCCGGCGTTATTGCTCCTCTACTGCCTAGCACCGCCGGCAGAACGGCTCCATTACCGACGCCATATCTTTTCTTTAATTCTTTTAGACAAGAAGAGTACTTGTCCACCTTTTCTTTGACTGCTTTTTGGGGTAATTATTCTCATAGCGGACGGTAACGTCGACTACGAGAAGTCGTTCCTCGTTTCTAACTACAAGGTCCGGCTTGTAACGATTACCCCTCACTATTACTGTTGGTTTGACAAACACCTCATTTTGTTCTCTTAATTTATTGGCCAGTAAGTCCTTTACTTCATCGTGCCTTTTAATGCGTAGGCTCTTTGTAAACTGGCATAGTCCTAGCACATGTGCCAAGCTTTCCGGCTGGGCATGGCACCTTCTGCATGTTCACCAAAGGTGTTCGTTCTCAAACGCAAGGCATCGATGAAGCGGGGTGGCTTTAGCAAATGGTACTCTCTAAGCCACACGTTGCTCACTTTTTTTTCGCAAAGTCAGCGACACCCTGGCCCTGACTTTTTAATCCTGCCCACTCCTTAATGTGCTCTGCTTTTAATCTTCTCTTTGCCTTCTCCACATCTTCCAAGTTGGCTGCCCAATTTGTTCGCAATTTTCTTTAATTATTTCTCTTCATCGTCTCCAATTAAACTGGCCGCTACTGGGTCTAGTGAGGGTTTGATTTTTAAAGCGCTCCTAAGGGTACCGAGCTTCACTATGTGTTCAAATCTCCCGGTGGCAATAGATGGTAATAGATGCAGTATAGCTTTTATTTCTTGCCTGACCTCCTTATCCATAAGTTTTAAAACGCCTTCACTCGGGGGATTTATTAGCAGATTATGTATGTATCGAGGGAATATATATTTTGTTAGCAGTTCTATCTTCTGGTATGGCTTTAAGGAGAGCTTCCTTACTCTCCTCACCATGCTCAGAATCTCGGGCATTATAATGCCGCAATGAACGCCTTTCCAAGGCCCTACCGTAGCGCCCAAATACCTGAAGGCTTGGTCTGGATTTATACCAGATATCCTTTCGTTATCGACTTTAACTGCGGGGTCTTTGATAAGCCAGGTATCCTTCTTGGTTATCGCCTGGAATGTTTAACTTTTATGGGCTGATATATTCATGCCAAGCCTCTCCAGGTATCTGTGAAGCTCGTCCATCTGGCTTTGTGCCTCCCTTTCATCTTCCCCAAGCAAGACGTTATCATCTGCGAAGGCCAGTACCGAGACTTTGTTTGCTTCATTGATATTAATGTCACCGGTATTTTTCTCGTTTGTTTCAAGCAGCGGCTCAAGACATAGATTAAAAAGCAGTGGCGACAAAGGATCGCCCTGCTTAGCTCCTCTGAGAATTTCTACCTCAACCCCTTTATTATTATTCGGTTTAATAGTTGTCTTATTTCCATTGTACATTTCGCTTATTAATTCCATTATGGGAGTTGGAACGGCTTTTCTAGCCAGACACGGTTTTATTGCAGAATGGGGTATAGTGTCGAATGTTTTAGGAGTGTCCACTATTGTGAACACTCCCCCTCGATTTCTCTTGCTATAGTTTAGAGCCGCATTAAGTAGTTCAATGTTAATCTTACATCCGCTTTCGGATATAAAGCCTTTCTGTCTCGAGCTCTGGTCTACACCCCGTCTTAGCCGTCCATCGAGGATTGATGAGAAGATTCTACCCAAAATTGGGCTGACCGTAATTGGTCGCCAGTTCTCGACCATATTTCCGTTTTTATTGGCTTTGGGTATTAAAGTTGTCCTATTTTCCTTCCGTGCGGTAGGAAAGTAGGAACTAGACCACAATATATTAAACAACTTAGCCAATATTACAGGCAGGCTGGGCATTAACAAATTTTCTTTCAACAGTCCGTCTGGCCCTGCCGCTATTTTACTTCTCATTCTTTTTATTTTACCCTCAATCTCTTCGATGGTAACGGGCATAAAATAGCTGTTCAAGGACAGTTCTGAAGCTCTCTCCAGTTCTGAAGGCAGTTCCAAATTTGTGGGCCCAGTTCTTCCCCACAGAGCTTCATATAACTGTTTCACATCCACCGCATCTGGTGGCTTTCTGGTTGGTTCCAGATAAGCCAGATCATCATTGATTATGGCATCAGCCAACTTTCTGGGGCAAAGATCTCCTGGCAACGTGCGTAGGAGTTCCTTTTTGTTCTATTCTTATTATTCCTTTTTCCACCACCCTATCTTTGGTTCTTTTGTTTCTCTAAGGGCTGTTCTTTCTACTACTCTTATTTTTAAGAGCTGCATTTAAAATTGTATAAATATATCGATCGACTAGCTTAATCAATTCTGACCTATTGTTTCTCTCCTTCTCCCAAATCTCTCTCAGCCGAGTATAAGCATTCCTTAAAACAGGGGACACCTCGGCTTGTCTTTCGATTTCTTCGGCGAGGCAATGCCTCCATTCGTGAACCGTTTCTTCGCTATTAACGCTTCTTTCCTGGCGCGGAGACACCATGGACGGTTCACCGAGATCGCAACCGCTCTCTGTCGCAGAGGCTTCCTTCTGAAGGTCTCCTTCAACAGTACCAATCTTTAATGCTTTCCTTTTGTTCCTAATTTGTTCCGCTGTTTTCGTCGTCAAAATTTTTCTGATTTGTATGTTGGGGAACTTATAATCCTTGTAAATTAAATTTAGCTCCTTCAGGGGAGCAATCTCCTCCACTTTCCAAACTCGACCACTTGCACATTTGTTGGGGGGGGGGGCGTTCCCCTCCTTTTAATATTTCTAACTCGCAGGGAGTGCGTGTCGCTCATGGGTCGAAAGACCTCTTTGGGATCCGAAGTTCCTGGGGCAAGCGTCACACTTGAATTGACCCTCACGATGCTCCGTGGCGTCCCGACACTTAGGAATGTGACACTGTGCATCATGGAGCTTAGGGAAGCTTTTGCTACATCTACCGCAGCCCCTTTAAATGGGGGTCTCTACGTGATGTTCATTAAGATGTCTGTCCAGATCCTGCAACGTCGTGAAAAGCAGGTGGATTTCCCTCTTTTCGCAGACTGGACAGGCAACTTTATTCCCCATCAATGGAACTAAGATTCAATCGAGAAAAAGATACAAATTCATGTTCAGGGGCATTGCCGGTTCGTCATCAACAGTCCCCTCCAAAGCGGATAAATGCGCCACAGCGCCTCCGGGACCGGGAGACGCTGCATCGGAGGCATTATTATTATTCGAATCCAATTTGTTTCGCAATATTTGTTTGCTATCATTAAATTTCTCCATCCGTATCCAAATCTTAACCATAACAAGCCTGTTGTCATATGTCCAACCCGGGAACGAGTTCCCCTTTTTAAATAAATTTACATTCACGATTTATATCCAATTCACGGTTTAATCAACTGTTAATAGGCAAACCGACATTCAATGGGTTGTCTTTCGCTCCTGCTTCGTCGCACTCCGTTTAGCCATGCCAGCCGCATCTGAGGGACTATTCCCCGCGCTGATGCGACTTAGCATGTTACCGGTGGTACTACTGGGAGGTAGGAGTGCGATTTGGGCACTCCTACCCAAGACCAAGGTCTCGCCTTCCCCCGAGTAACTATGACACTCTTATTACCCACGGCACGCCGTTTGTCGGCGTCATACATGGCAACGCGTGACGAGTTTCTTCATTCCGTCAGCGAAAAATTTTGCTGGATGCTTCTAGTAAACTTTTGATAAACAACTTCACTGCTCTCTTAACTTCATTTTCACACTTGAAATGAGTTCCCCATCTCGTTATTTTCCATTTATAATTTGTATAAAATGAAACTAAATCGTCACCGCGATGTATGTATTATCGTCTGCTTATACTTAAACTCGCACCTCCCGCTGCCACGTCTGCACACTGCTTGAACGGAGAGCACATCAAAATCAGCTTCGCGCTTAATGTTTTAAATGCCTTTGTATCGATATGATTCACGTATTTCACGCCATGTAATTTTTCTGAAAGCAAAAACGAAATGTTTCAGTCACGGCGTCTACCCTCAATTTTCCTGCACGTTTCTCCCGTGGTTGACAGAACATTCATAAGTATCTGTTTCCTTTCATTTTTTATGGTCTGGAGTTTCCTCCCTTTCCTTCCAATAATACAGTGAGCGTCAGAAAGCAGATTTTACAATTGGATCGAGTATTTCATTTGTAGAGGATGAGGTAGTTCAAATATCGATATAATATTCTAAGTGTCGTGAGCACTTTATTTGTAATGCCTTGATACAAAGCACGAGTCCTGGTCTAATATTAATCGTGATAAATACGCGCGTTTGTCGAAAAACTTCGTATACACTTTGATGCGCTGATATCTTCGATTGCTAAACTCTCTCGCTTGATAAACTCTCGCTCGTCATTTCGCTCGTTTATTTATATCGGTCGGGGGACAGTCGGAAAATTTGAACTCGACTGCGTTTGACGGTTGAAAGTAACGGCGACATTGTTTTGCCTCGGAGTTTGATTATTAATACAATATGTGTGTGTCCTACGATATTGATGCTCCGAGGCAAAACAACAATAAGATTTGAATTTATTAGCGTGCCGCTACACATTCCTGTATTTCCCAATAAACATATCGAGTCCAAATAATGAAGAAAAATCCCTCTTTTCCGAGAATCATCATCACAGACAGTCGAATGCAACGGCTTATTCCCTACTGCGGTGTTTTCCTCGATTTTCGGTGTGAGAGAAAAGGATTGCCAGTTTTGAATATGAAAATAGAAGCAATGTGCTACACTTGACCAAAACTAAATGCTAGAATTATATATTTTAGTTGAAATACGATCTCAAATGTTAGGAAATAATGTAGTACACTACTGACGAAAAAATAAAGCGCGACAGAAATCTCTCGAAACGAATTTCTTTGTGTTTGCTGTTACTTTTTTTAGCGATATTTCAAATTCGGATTGCCGCTCATAGGTTGGAGTACCTTCATTTGATTTCTTGATTCTCTTGAGAGTAACATTTGGTATCAGTCACTGATATTTTCATCGGTTGAATGGGCGAACAGCAGGCTATTCTTCCATTTGCATGACGGTTTCCTCTTGGTTGAATTTACTTCTGTGTTCTGAATCTTGAACTAAGATTCAGCACCTGTTGTCCTGAGAGCGTGTGTTTCGCTGCTCCTTTTGGTTGTTTATGCCTGAGTCACATACGAATTTCCACGTTGGCCGTTTTACCAATTCGACTCGGCACTCGGTCTGTATCTTATACATATTACCTATTTTTTTCACAAGGAGGGGAAAATGCTATTACGCATACCCAGTAACCCGTCTCACACAGTTGTAGAAGATGATTGGTAGCGTGTTTTAAGTGACGAGATATCTTGATATTGAAAACCGTCAAATATATTTTAAAGTAATAGGTACAGTGAATGTTCGCTAAGACGCTCGATACTAACTGATTCGCTAAGACTATGTGTCGATCGTTATTAAGATCGCTCGAGAGTGAGATTGAAAAACTGGTCACGTTACGATCGCGTTCGTTTATTTTGTAGAGGGCAGGTATATAGGATGTTTAACCGCGAGATTTATTGGAGGTTATCATTTGTTGTCGTAACCGTCGAATATATTTAAAAATAATAAATTAATATACAGCCTATAATTGCTGAATCGTTAGTACAGAGTATAAATCGCAAAATAAAATCGCGGATAAATACTCGATAAATGCTCGTCGATAACTCGGTAGATAAGTCGTGATAACACTTAGATAGCACGTCGAAACAGAAAGATAGTCGTAGATACTCAACTCTTTTCGGTTGCATCGGTTTATTTATATTGGTCCGGGGGGAAGTCGGAAGATTCAAATTCGTCTTTGTTCGATGGTTATGCGTAGCGGCGACATTGTTTTGCCCAGAGTCTATTTGTTCTTACATTACTGGTGTCCTAACGATGTTGACACTCCGAGGCAAAACAACAACGTGATTTGAATTGTCCTCTACTCATGTGCCGCTACATATTTATATACAATTGAGTATACGAACTTGAAGGTTTTTGGAAATATGACTTTTCTTAATTTTGAAAAGTGTGCGAAAATCAAGCCTCAAATGTTTATTAGTTCTCGCAAAAGTTATCTAGCAAATAAAACGGCGTTTTATTTGATTCTTATTTCTACAATTTTTGCACCTTGCACAGCAACTGATAGCAACTCAGTTCTATTCTTTCTATTAGTTCTCTATACAAGAGTTGCATTATTATGTGCAAGTCCAATAGATTTTTGATTTCAAACTATTAAAAAATGGCACCATAAGCTAATAATAGAGAAGAAACATCCGCAATTTTACTCCCTTTGAAGTCTCACGTGGATCACAGTAATGTTTGTATTGTTCTACGAATTTCACGCTTCTGTGTCTTTATCTTTCTCTAAACTTCAGAATGAAGCCATATCGTATCACAAAACTAAGGTTCCATCATTTAAGAAATTATTTTTAGTGAACTATTCTTAAATAGATGTAAGAATTCGAAAAGAAAATGAACTTTAAGGCCATTGGTCATAAAAGAAGTTTTTTGACGCGTAAGATACCGTCTAGTGTCATCCAAATATCGAGCCTGCTTCTGGTAAATACCGTATATAGATACCGTAGTATTGGTTGTGTGGATCGTCCATCACGGAGATTTTCAAATTTTCTCTCATGTTCGTCTGAATCTGAAGTGGATTTCTTTTTCTGGTAGCTGCGTGAGTCTTGTTTTGAGTGGATCGTTCGACTGAAATTGTTCCAATTAAGAGTCGATGGTCGGTGAGGCAAATGCAGCTCTTGAAAGGTAAAGTTGAAAATAGCAGAGCATATCAGCAGATATTCTTGCTCAGTTCCTGAATAGTTGCGTCTTCAGCTATTCGTAGTTAGAAGTAGTTAATGATAATAGTTAATGATAAATAAATAAATAAATAATAATAATAATAATAATTTAACATTTAAAATAAATAATAATAAACAAGTAAATAAATAATAATATTTTGCTCATCCATCTAAAAATACGTTGCACATCTCTATAGAGCTTCTTAAAACATTCATAACAATCGTGTTCATTTCACTTTTCGTGACGCCATGTTCCCTTAAAATTTCGACGGCTTTTGGCGTTATGGCCCCTCTATTGTCCAAGACCACGGGTAAAATCTCTCCATCGTCCACACTGTATTTTTCAATTAGGTGGTTCAGGTGTGTGAAGTATTTGTCGATCTTCTCCTCCGCTTTAAGGAAGCAATCTCCATGAGAATCCGTTCCTCGTTTTTAACTACGAGGTCCGGCTTATACAGATTACCTCCTACATTTATCGTAGGCTCGACAAATACTTCATTCTTCTTACTTAATTTATTCGCGAGGTGAGACTTCACCTCATCGTGTCTCCTCATTCTTAGACCTTTGGTGTATTGGCACAACCCTAAGATGTGTCCTAGGTTTCCTGGTTGGGCGCGACACCTCTTGCAAGCTACGTGCATTCTTTTCTCGGCCGGTGCCAATACAGTTTTTGTACCAAATATGTTCGTCCTTAGTCTCAGTGCATCTATAAACCTTGATGGCTTGAACAAATTATACTCTATCAACCACATATTGTCGATCTTTTCTCTTGAGAAGTCTTTGACTCCTTGGCCCTGACTCTTCAATTCAGGCCACTGCTTTACGTGTTCTCTCTTTAGCCTCTTTTTCGCTTTTTCAATGTCCTCAGAACTGGCCGGCCAATTAATCTTTAGGGAGTTCGCTATTTTCTTTAATTTTTATCTTCCTCGTCGCTTATCAAGATAGACGCCGCTGGATCCTGTGAGTTCTTTTGCGCTGTTTAGGATACCGAGATTCACAATGTGTTCAAACCTTGGTAACCCTAATCCTCCGCATGCTTTCGGAGTATAGAAGAAACCAGTGGCTGTCGAAGGCACCAGATATAGCATGGCCTTAATTTCTTGCCTGACTTCGCTATTCAATATTCTCAAGACACCGTCGCTTGGTGAATTATTCAACAGATTATAAATGTAGCGAGTGAAGATGTAATTCACAATTAATTCTATTTTCTGGCATGGCTTAAGAGAGAGCTTTCTGACTCTTCTCACCGCGCTCAGAATTTCCGGCACTATTATGCCACAATGGATACCCTCCAAGACCCCATTTTGGCACCTAAATATCTGAAGGCTTCCTCCGGGTCAATGGTTGGTATCTGAGCTTTTTCTAATTTTATTTTAGGGTCTTTGGCGAACCAGGTGTCCTTTTTAGCGACCACCTGGAACGCTGGACTTTTTTCTCAGGAGATAGACATTCCCAGGCTCTTCAGGTATTTGTGGAGCGTATCCACCTGACATTGTGCCTCCCTCTCATCTTCACCCAACAAAACGATGTCGTCAGCGAAAGCCAAGATTGGGACTTTATTTTTATCATTTATATTTATGCCTCTGGTTTTCTCCTCTATTTCATCCAGCAACGGTTCCAGACACAGATTAAATAGCAGCGGTGACAGAGGGTGAGCCTGCTTAACTCCCCTAAGGAGTTCGATCTCGACCCCTATATTATCTTTATCTTTTATCTTTGTTTTACAATTCTAGTACATATTTTGGTACATGTTGGAAGAACTTGCTATAAACGAAGAAGAGAAATTCGACTTTATTGATAATTCGTTGAACGATATTGAATGGAATGAATTCGCTAACAGGCAACAGACATCCATTCGTTCATCGGAAAAAGCAGACTTCTGATGGATTTGCCGTCTAACATTAGCGCAAGTGAAGTGTTTTCGTTATTCGTTAAAGAAAAAGTGATAAGCCTTTTAGTTACAGAGACTAATAGATATGCAGAGCAAAATTACACCAACATGAAGTGACCGGTCAAACTCGACATAAGAGATTGTTTCGACCACTCGCGGAGAGACGCGATCGCGAGGAAGCACGTCAACGGGAGTCGTAAAATTTCCGTTACGATTAGATAATCGACGCCACAGAATGATCGATCTCCTATTTTGGTTAGGATAATAGAGGTGGTTTAATTGAATACGACACTGATATAACAAGTTATAAATCACAGTTTATTCCAACAACTTTGTAAAGAAGATAGTTACGCTGGTGCGTATGTATAAGATAAGTGAGTGACTGATCTACGGGTGTAAACCTGGTCAAAAGGATGTTGACTGTTTGAAAGATGGAAAATCAGTGAAGTTCGGTGACGATGCTGTGGCGGAGAAAAGCTAAGGATGGGTGTGTCTAGTACACGGGACCATCGGATTTGTTGATGACGATTTTGGCTAAAAGAGTGAGGGAAATAGGCTTCGTTGTTAATTGGCTATTTGCTATGGTGGTGGGCGAGGAAGGATGCTAACCGCCCTCGAGATAAAGTTGCTAATGGGAGGCCTTCATACGTGAGAAAAGGCAACTTTCCCGGGTCAACCCGTGGTGGACCATAAACTTTAGGAAACAATTCAGCGAAAGAATATCTGTTCGATCTGAAGGACTTTGACCAGGAAATTCCTGAGCTTTATGGAGGGTACTTGAGACTATTAAGGGTACGCAGTAAGGATCCGAAGACTTCTGGCTGCCATCTTGCCTGCGGTGTGTGGCCTGGTTTAGGTAGAGTGTTGCCCGACGCAACAGACGTGGAAACCAACCACTTCCGAAGAAATGATAAAATTTATCGAGCTAATGGTTTGTATGGGTCTAGTACAGACACCGCTTATTATATGTTGGTTAACGAACCGTCTTTACAATTTTCCGTTTCCACGCTGCAGAATGTCCCGTAATCATTTCGAATTGCTATTGGCAAACTTGCATTTTGCAAATAACGATACTATAGAACAGAGTAACAGACTTGGAAAAGTTTTACCACTCATAAACATATTGACAGACAATTACCAACAAATTTTTTCACCAGGCAAAGATATTGTAGTCGACGAGACAATGGTTACTTGAAGGGGACGACTAATATTCCGGCAATACATACCGACGAAATCACATAGGTGTGGTATAAAACTATTCAAACTGTGTTCTACCGAAGGTTACACATGGTCTGTAAAAGTATATTCTGGACGAGAAATCACCGGAAATAAGTAAGTTGGTATAGCTGAAAACGTCTGCATTGAACTTGCAGATAAATTGCTAAATGAAAGACGAACTCTGTTCGTCGACAACTTTTATACCAGCTACCAGTTAGCAGTCAAATTTTGAAATTTTAGGACGCATGTCGTTGGAACTGTACGGCACAACAAAAAATATATGCCCCATTCCGTAATGTTATACCCGTTGAAGAAAGGTGAAATGATAGCACGAGAACATAAGAACGGTACTGTGATCCTCAAATGGAGAGATGTTCGAAATGTTGTGCTGTTGTGCAACATAAAAGAAGATCCAACGGTTTCCTTCCTACTGAGGTCACAATTAATTTTCTCGCTAACCGATCTGCCTTCAAAAATCTTTCACTAGCGATTTCTTTCTCCGCGCTGTTAACTGGATGGCATAGATTCCCTTCGCACACGTTGATCAGGTCGTCATCTTCCTCCAAAAGTGTACGCATAACAAAACGCCACTGGAGCCAGTTTTCTTCGCCACGTAACATCTCGATCTTCGCACTTGCTGATTCCATTTTAACACTATCCCTTACTTTACTAAGCACAACACTTTAAAAATTTATTCACTTCACGTTGCTGCCTTACAAATTTACAGCCCTGGGCCCATAACCTGTTGAGGTTATTCGATATGTAAACAGAGAACATTCGTGGATAAATTGTAAGGTAGAAAATATATTTAAATAGAAGTGTAATTATAGGTAACAATACAATTTGAGCTGGTCTAGATCCGCACGCTAGCTGTGTTACCTAATAACTGAAAACCCCGAAGCCAAAGTCGCCTGTCTACTGTTTATGGTCTGTCTTCGTCGCAATCTTTTGTCTACACGCTGTCGATGGCTTCAGTGCTTGAGAAAACTAAAAAAGACCAGATGTAAAGTTTTCTTAGAAGTGGTGACCACTTCAAAAATTTCAAGTTCAAATTCTACATATCACGGATGTCCTTCGAAACAGAAACCTTTGGCAGTAATTGCATATAATAATGGAAAAATTGGTATCGACAGAAGTGACCAGATGGTCTCATATGCCACTACGATAGCGTCATGAAGAAAAGATGAACTTCCCTTTTCTCACAGGCCGGACAAGCAACCCTGCCACCCACCAGCTGCGCCATGATTCTAGGACCGAGAAGCGCTGCATCCGAGGCATTATTCAAACTTGCGATTCCGACATTAATTTTTATGTGCGATCTATACATTAGTCCAATTATTCCAACTCATAATCCGTTTCATTGCCAGGTCTTCAACAGATACCAAAGGAACGGATTCCTTTATTTATACATAAGTGTTACAATCCTTATATTCACGGTATGAGACCGTTAAGTTGGCAAGCCGATTCTAAGTATTATAATGTCTTCCACTCCTTCGTCGCCACACTCCGTTTAGCCATGAACGCCGCGTCCGGGGGACTATTCCCCACGCCGACGCTGCGCACACGTTACCGGCGGTACCCTCTCATCTTCACCAAGCAAAACAATGTTGTCAGCGACGGTCAGGATGGGGTTAGATTAAATGAATAATATCATACTGAATTAAATTATTAATCACTGTATATTATTCATTCACTATTTTTAATCGTTACTCGGACTCTTCATACCCATAAATCCATCTTCGAAGGAAAAGAATACAACTACAGAAGCGATGAGAGTCACAGAGTTCGAACAATTACTCATAGAAGATGAGCCATCCCCTGAAGGGGAAATGTCTAATGTAAATGTTACGAAACAGGAAATTAACAATGAAATGAAAAGAAATGCGTATAAATCGAATTTTCTATACGATCCAGACGCCAAAGTGTCCGTAAAAAGGAGAATTGAGGCATTTGAACGGGCAACTTGAAAATCTCGAAGAAAAACAGAATCTTCGGAAAAAGGAAAGATTGCGGAGAAAGCCATTGTTCAAAAATTAGCACGAAGATCGGTTGAAAAGGCGAAAAAAATTTTATTAGCGAAACAGAATAAGGAGGATCAGATGATTACATCGCAGGTAACATTACAAACAATATCAGAATTTGGGCGTAAATCCAATTTCCAGGCAAATGCCCAGACATATTCAAGTTGATGACATAGACGAGGCTAGGTGAATAGCAGCCGAATTCAGGAAACCGACTTGTCAACTCGGCTGAGTTGACAACTTGTCGGTTGGGCGACAACAAAGTCGACCTCGTGGACAAGAAGAACTTTTACGAAACCGATACTCTGAGGAGGGTAAAATCTACCGATCCTCTGCCTCATATCTCGTCGACAGAGATTAGCACGAGGAATCTGTATCTGCATGGCCTTTGCGATATGTCGAACACTCAGTCGAACAGCCGAGACGCGTTCGAATTGATGCTTGGAACGTAGACGTCTCATCGAAGGTCTAGGTTTCTGGAGGGCTTTTTGGGCGACGTCGGGCTTCAGAATCTGGTAGAACAGAGGAACAGAAGCAACCGAGTAGCAACGGTTCCGCCCCCCCCCCAGTTTGAGGAAGAAGCGCCGCAGAACATGGGTGGCATCGATAGCGGTTCTACGTCGAACAGCTTCAACATCGATGACCCCTGGGAGCAGGACACCTTATAGAGAGAAATTCTCCGGCGAGGGAGTTTAAGAAATGCCAGGTCCCTGGAGAATTTGGCCAGTCCACCAAGACCGACCATAGCTAGCTCGGACTCGGATAGACGAAACAAAAGCACTCGTGGTGCAACTTTTTATAGAGAAATAACACTTTAGAGACTAGAAATGGGTCAACCGTATCGAAAATATAAAATTAACGAACCAATGTCAAGGTAAGATCTAGAATAATATGAGAAATGTTAAAATAATATAAAAATTACACTTCTAGAAATAACGTGCTGTAATAAACAATGCTAACTTATCACTGTTATATAGATTTAGGATAAGATACCACAAAGATGAAATAACGTATAAAATAAAAAAACCTGAACAAGTTACGAAAGAATTCATTTCGAAACATGATATTGTAATTGTACTTTTCTAAAAAAAGATCTGAATCATAATGATAAATGTTTATGAGCTATGATATTCTTAAATGCTCGGACGGTTAGGCCTGATGTTGGAACATTGTTAGTTTCTCTTGATTCAGGATATGTACAAGAGTGGACTCATCACCCTGATGCGGGATTTCTACAAGCCTTCTCAGTTATTCATTCTAAACGTGATTATGTATTAGCATTAGCAACTGATTCTAAAAATCATTTCCTTGTAACAGGTAAAAAAGGAATGCATTTAATTTCTACAACATTATTTATTTATCTATTATAAGATTACTTTTTGTATGTAACGTGATACTTTGTTACGACAAAATATTTAATATGAAAGGAAAGATAAAGCCAGAAAATATGATTGGAGAGTAAGTCCATTTAAAAAAATTTATGACACCATGCTGGATACATTAAAGTTTGGTATCTCGCGAATTATTACACAATAGTGATAATAAGTCAAATCCAATAAAATTTACTTTTCATTAAAAAGTCGTACCAGAACAATTATTTATTAATTCTTAAGAAGATACATATAAATAAGAAAAAATGGTAAAATTTGATTAGTATAATAAAAATAATATATGCCTATGATCATCCTAAAATAGAAAAAGTATAATAGTCTTACGTTCATTGATATATTGAGAACACATACATATTTTAGTGATAGTTGCAATGTAACATCATTTCTATATTACACGTAAGGTATGACAAGTATTCCTGCTCTAAGGCACAATTTGAAATCAACAACATTCAGTTTACCAAATTATACCTTTTATTCGTTTTCCATCATGGAATAACGTGGTGGTGTCTTTCATATTGCACTGGACGTGAGTTTTAATCTACTCCTATCTATATTTTCAAACATTTCAGTTAAATCTGGTGTGCAATTTCTCCTATCAAAGAATTTATAGACTGCTTTCTCCGGAATGTATCGTTGCATTGCAAGTTCATTTTCACGTATGTACGCTAAAATTGATAAAAATTCGAGTACTCCATGCATTCTAATATTTATTAACTCATTAAGTAAAACAATTCTTACATTGTGCCTAATGTGGAATTGTATGCCTTGGTCTGGATTCATCGTCAGATTTGTCGTCGTCAGGTTTACTATGCAAAACGGAAGTGGTTGGACCTTGCTGCTTGGGGCCATATTTTGGCTAAAATATTGAATGAATAATAGCTTGTGTTTTTATAACAGAAGAATACTTTGATATTGTTTGTAATGTTACCTGCGATGTAATCATCTGATCCTCCTTATTCTGTTTCGCTAATAAAATTTTTTTCGCCTTTTCAACCGATCTTCGTGCTAATTTTTGAACAATGGCTTTCTCCGCAATCTGTCCTTTTTCCGAAGATTCTGTTTTTCTTCGAGATTTTCAAGTTGTCCGTTCAAATGCCTCAATTCTCCTTTTTACGGACACTTTGGCGTCTGAATCGAATAGAAAATTCGATTTATACGCATTTCTTTTCATTTCATTTTTAATTTCCTGTTTCGTAACATTTACATTAAACATTTTCCCTTCAGGGGATGGCTCATCTTCTGTGAGTAATTGTTCGAACTCTGTGAGTCTCATCGCTTCCTTCAGTTGCTGAATCATCTCCTGCAATGTTATTGACGATGGTGATGTAAATTTATATGGTTTTGTTGAAACGTCGAGTGTTGCATTTTTACTCGATCTCGCAGATCTGTTCTGCCGCTTTTGTCGTTTTTTAATTTCCTGTTTCTTCTGTGAGTCTGTGTATTCTGTGAGTAATTCATCAAACTCTTTGTTTCTCGTCGCTTCTTTCAGCTGCTGAATCTTCTCCTGCAGAGTTATTGGCAACCGTTATGTAAATTTAGGTTCATTATATTCACGGTATGATACCGTTAAGTTGGCAAGCCGATTCTAAGTATTATAATGTCTTCCACTCCTTCGTCGCCACACTCCGTTTAGCCATGAACGCCGCGTTCGGGGGACCATTCCCCACGCTGACGCTGCGTACACGTTACCGGCGGTACCCTCTCATCTTCACCAAGCAAAACAATGTTGTCAGCGACGGTCAGGATGGGGTTAGATTGAATGAATAATATCATATTGAATTAAATTATTAATCGCTGTATATTATTCATTCGCTATTTTTAATCGTTAATCAGACTCTTCATACCCATTAAATAAGTTTATATCCTTTAAGTTATGGGTATATTTTTGTAAAGAAAAGTCCCTTTTCTTCCGAGATAAACTGTCCACGTGCAGTGCGTACGCTTTCGGCGCAGGGACCAATTCAGTCGTGGTGCTACGGCGGACCGAAATCCCCATCCTGGCCTTCGCTGACGACATGTTTCAAAACATATCATACTGAATGAAATTATTAATCACTGTATATGTTTTGAAACATGCAAACACGTACAAGCCAATATCACATTATTGGCATTGATAACGAGATTCTCGTCTCTTATCGTTTTTCGCACACCCAACACATCTTCGTGATCTATTTGTTCCTGTAGCTTCATAAAGTGAAGGAAAATATCTTCCGTTGAGTCTTGATGAGTGATTATTTCCGGATGTAATAGGGCGTTGGCTTGTTTTTTCTGTTATTTCATTAAAATTTGATCTATTAATTTCAGTTGAAATTTCCCAATTGATATTGTTTTGTTGGTGTTCAATTTGTACAAACAATATGAATTCCATAAATACATATCAATATAATGGAAGAAATATTCTTTTGTACCATTTCGTTGTTTTGCGAGTAAAATTTATAATGCTGATGACCATGTCGGTCCTGTATACAGCACCCATCAATTTATTATAGTCGTGTACACGAGATGGTTTCTGTAAAATTTTGTGTGCACTGTAGTGTTTTGATACATCCACAAATTCTTCTTTATGTATTGTTGAAACTATGAAAATCTCTTTTTTATCGTGCCATATTATGGCTAATATATTTGCAGACATAGCGAAAGCACATCTCTCCTTTTTGTGATTTTTCATTTCTGGTAATCCTTCTCTCCTCTCTTTTACAGTGTCACACACATTTGTAAAATTTTTATGTAATATACCAAATAATACGGGGCTTGCGTACCAATTGTGGACGTAAAGGGTATGCCCTTTACCTATATATGGTTCTACGAGAAACATTACAATACTTCCTGATTTACCACAGTCCTTATGTTCGGATCCTGTAGTAGTACCAGCCTCCGTATAAATAAGAAAGTCTTGAATGTAACCCGTCTTGCAGTCGCAAAGAACAAGCGATTTTATTGCGTCACATCGTACATGCCGGATATATCTGGCATTAAGAGCAAAAGGGTTAATATTACCTATTAGCAAAGCTGATCGGTAGTTTCGTCTGTACATTTTTTATATATATGTCGGAGATGAAAGGAAAACCGGAGCCTTCCCTTTGCAATTTTAAGGAAGCCTTCTAATGCTTTAGCCTAGATTTTATCATAACTGTAATTAAGCAATTGTCATTTGTAATTGTTTGATATTTGTGAAAGCGAAAGTGGGTTCGAGGTGACAACTGGTCGCCGAACGTAGCCACGGTCACGGATAAACGTTTTGCCTGACGAAGGTGTGGATCGGTTGTATTGTTCTCCCTAGAAATCACATAGAATTGTACTTTAGAGATATCGATATAATGGGACACACGTTGTATTAGGAATCAATCTCCAGACAGAAACTGCCTAGTAACGGCGTTTGGATCTTTCTCGATGTTTCCAAAGAGTATACAACAAACTTTTGACAGAAATTGCCTAGCAACAACGATTGGAACCTTCTCGATGTTTCCAGCGAGCATATAACAAACAAATGCAGTCGTATAGCGAAAAAGATTTTCATCAGATATTCATTCTTGTGATCGCCTCGGAAAGTGATACATCGAGCAATTTACCGAGTGTCTCAGCAATCGTATTTTTGTGTTTAAAATTATTCTACGCATAGTAAGGAGTTATCCCGTTGACCGTGGATTCGTTTGGACCCCGGAACATTGTTAATAGCGTTAATTAAATTCATTATTCGTAAAACCTATCAATCGTTAATCTCATTATTTGTTAAATTTATTATTCGTAAGACATATTATTCGTTCCTCTTATTGTTCGTTAAACTTATTGTTCTTTAATCTAATTATTAGTTAAACTTATTGTTTGTTAATCTTATTGTTCATTAAACTCAATATTCATAATATTTTGTAAAATCTTGTATATACGCGTAAATATAATCTCTGTTTTGTAAAAAAATGGCTAATTCAAACGAAGAATCATTACGCGCCTTAAATCCTAATGATAACCCGACATATAATTTGTAAAATAACGATCGCCAGTTCTATGTATTGGAAAAAATTGTCCACTACGTTGAGCCTCGCAACATATTTCAATATCATCCAAATCGTAGAGAAATTAGCTTTCAGACAAGTTGCTCAAAATGGTGATTATTCTTAAAATTTCCAGGAGTTCCCGTACTAAACCACTAGTGTCGTTACACTTTTATACTGATACAAATAACAAATAACTGACAAATGCCATCTCTTTCACGAGGATCCATCACACTGTATATAAGGAAGTGTAGGTATTTTTAGTAGCATATAAAAATGCATTATAGTTCCAGTCGTAAATTATTTATCGTAGTTTATACATGTTCGCGGTTTTATTGAAATATTAATCCCGAAGAAGAATATAGATGGTGCATAGTTTACTTTGAATTCATTTAAAAAAATGATATAAGTAATGATCTGGATCAGATAAATCGCCTTCAAAGTTGAACGACGATTAGACGTACTTTGGCTCCATGATTCTTCGCTAATTCTAACATGAACAGGACAACTAAGAGTCCATGGCACTCTCGCCGCGTCCTACAGATACAAGGAATTTAAAAGCGATGTGCAATTTATATATAATATATAAAATTATGTAAAATATTTGTATTGATATGTATAATAGTTCGAGCGGTACGGTCCCATGCAATTCCTCGGGCATTTCCGTTTGAAACTCCTGAGCTGGTCCATCTAGCATGTTGTGACATTGAACCAAATCGGACAGGCATAAGTCGGCATAGGATTATTGCCAGCAATTTGTACAGCAGAAGACTACACTTCACGCAGAGATGCTTTGAGATGAACGAACCATTATTTGCTATAAGAGTCTTCTGATTTATTTTACATTTGCGTTTTAATATGCTGTGAAATCTGTAATCTTCAATATAAATATATATCGAGATATTTGACCATTTTCTTATGCGGAACGGATAGGGGCTATTGCTGGCGATAAGAAATCAGCGAGAATGTCGAGTCACATCACGATTGAAATTAAAATATCTAGACATGTACAGCCCGAAAGGAATAGACTCGCACTTTCTAGTATTTATACGGAACTTTCAGTTACCACAGTAAACCATAATTCGATCGAAAAGTTTCTGTGGCTTGGACTTAATTTTTGACAAATACATTGCCGCCACGTAAATCGGGAAGTCATCAGCAAATACCAACGCACATGGGTTAAGACCGCTATTGAGATGGAGGAGGCTCAAAGCATGACTAAATTATAAATTAAACAGGATGGAGATGTTGAACGTTCTCTGTTGCAGCCCGAAGGCGACATTCGAACTTGCCATCCAATGAGACATCTTCCGGAGATTATAAACCAAATCATCTGAAATAGATGTTTGGGAAAACCGTATCGTATTAGCTTTTATGGCAAACCGCTCGATCGAAATATGTCAAAAGCCCTTTCTAGGTCTATGAGGAGAGTTTTCCTACCACCAGACGTCTGACACAGATTTTATTATTGCGTAGACCTTACTGTATTTGACCCGGAAGCCAAATTGATGATCGGAAAGAATGGAAGCCTCTTTACAATGAAACAGTATGAGTCTCTGTATCGCCCTCTCAGAGACCTTACTAATGGATACTCTGCAAACAGGAAACTCATTGATCTATATCTGGCTGGATTTGGTTTGTTCTTATCCTTCCCTAGCAAGGGAACCACTTTCCCCATCTTCCATATCTTAGGAAAAGTAGGTTCAAGAGATCATCGATGATCAAGGAGAAGAAGAATGTGTACCTTTGCGGGAGCTATATTGGTACTGCGTTGAAGATATTCAAGCCAGATAACCTTTTCCCATTCAGAAATGTAAATGGAATAGTTAATGAATCTACCGATGTGAAATAGTTCTCTAAGACATCGGAGCCAGAGCGGTTACTAGCGCTGTTTCCTCCGGTGAAGGAACAGACCTTGTTCCAGCGGCCCCGATTCAAGGAAGATCTGTATTTTCAAGGTTATGAAATTTGGGAATCTGAGAATATCTCCACACGCATTTCGGCGCACACATTCAAAGTTTGTCCCCAGTAGCTTTGGACCGGAGAAAGAATGCTTCGCTGCATACAAATAACAAGTGCTATTGTAACGAGTGATAAAAGTTTAAAAAGTTTAAAGTGATGAAATAACACGCGAGTGCAATAGTAATTAAGGACCTGTACAAAGAACAGTTCATAATTTCAAAGGAAATTACGGCATACAATCGTGAATAACAGAAGCACGTGTTGCGTACACGTTTATTCTTGGCGTCTCATCGCGTTACTAGTAAGTTCTAGGGAGCCAGCGGCAGCGGAGACGTCATGATCTCGACTTCTTTGTCGGCTTGTTACCAGTAACGATGCATCTTCTGCTGTGTAACACTAGGCGAGGAGGAAATGTTCATCTGTGAAAGATGGTGAGAATCCTGTGAAGAACATTTGAGAGGGAGATCATGAGGTTAGCCCTGTTGCCCAGCATTCGTCTAATTTGCGGCAACATGCTTTTGGAATCTTTAATTCTTTGGATCCAGAGAACTCGTGAATCTATCAGGGGCCTTCCTGATACGCCTTTTTATGGCTCTATAGCACTTGCCGTGTTCCATGAACGATCGGATAGAGTAACATAGTGTGCCAAAGCGCTTCTTCAGCCGATTTAAAATGTGGGAGATTCTGTGTTTGTTTTGAAGCAAACCTCCGATGCGGGAATCCAGACATCTCTCAAAGCAATTAAATTCCTATATGAGAACTGGAATGGAAGCTTCTAGGGCCGAAGGAATATTTATTATTTATGGTCTGGAAGACGATCTCTACTTCTGCTGACTGTATACTACTGACTGTTATCTCAGTGTTCCTATCCTCGTGGACAGAGATAACAAATTCTGACAGCTCGGTGCAGAAAAATATTCAGCTTTTCCGCGAGTACCAAATCCAAGAACGACTACGCCTTGACAAATCAAATGCCATCAAAATCAGTGTCACTGAACTGGACGACCAGATCCACCTGTCACTCGTTAAATCAGTGTCACAGGTTCTCGTACCTACTATTATTTAACGTGCTGCACCAGGGAACGTGTCTCGCGTTATAAGCACCACCGGGAATAATAAAATTGTACCGCACAGATTGAGTTTTGTGAAACGCGCGTCTCATTTTTCGGCAAAGACGTTGTGACAAGACACAAGCTTAAGAGCCTGCAACGAAAATAGAATATATGAAAAGCCGCGTTGTTTGCTAGGTTTATCGTGATATCTGTACGTGTTTAGTGACTATCGCTTCAAAGTTAAATGCCATGTTAATCGAAATGAATTATATGATAAAGCCGTTCCGCCCTCGAACTTCGAGTTCAAGTGGTCACGGCCTTTCGAAACGAAGACCATTGAACGGAACCTTATGCCTCTCCGTGAGCTTCGTCTTTGCCAGCAGGACCACTTCAAACGAGAGAGCTTGCAGGGGCTGCAGCAATAGTAACCTACGATTATTAGAGACAAGCGGATTGGTATTGGATTTCGGAATTTCGAAGTTTGTTAGACGTCACTTGTGATAAATCTGTCAGAGTTTATTCGTGCCATCTTAGCGATAATGCGTTCATCTCCGTCAAATGAACATGGAACAATTCCTTGAAGGGGTCTATGCTGTCCATCAGGTTCACCATGTTGTCCATACTCATCGTGTGCTCTACTGAGACAAGGGAATACCTTGATCAGGTGTATTGTTCGTAAACGGGTGAAAACGCGTGAAGGACTTTGGCGGGTTTACGAAGTTGTTGAAGGATTTTATTTTACTCTTCTTCCGCTTCTCTGTCATTTCATCACGCTTCTTGATTTTTAAATGAATCGAGTATCTTCTGTATAGGACCTGACTTCCTGTTCTTCGTTTGTTGGCTCACAACTGTATATCTGTTTATCGGGCATGAGTTCGGAGCGTGATCGCCCATCACACTTTATGCACCTTATTCTATTCTTTTACTATTGCAGTTCACTGCAACGTAATCCATTGTTCTTGCATTGTAGTCTGTAGGATTTCCTTTATATATATCTCATGTCACTATGTTGCCGAGCATATAGTGCCTCTGGAACAGACTCATTAGCGCACTTCCAAGTGATAGTTTCATGATAAACGTGTCGAGTTTTGTATTGTTTTGTTGAAGATGGTTAGTTTCAAATCTGTCCACTTTAATAACTTTGACCTGAATAATGATAAAACTAGTTCTTCGAAGACGTTTTGCGGGAAGTGCTTCTCACACATACATTTTACAATCTCATTTATATGGTTCTCCTGTGGTTTGAATGTAAAGAACTGCACTCTTTCAGTTTTCAACGTCTTGTACATGCTTTTAAATTAATTAATGGGCCTGCGCTCCCATTATTGCTCTTGTTCGTCGGTATAGCAATGGCGGAATCTGCAACTTTATCTCTCCTGTTTGGTGTCCGGGAAACTTAAATGTATATGTTTGATAATGCAAGCTCTTGAGAGATTGATATATGGACCAGAGTTGAGCAATAAAAATAAATTTGATATACACTTATAGTCAGAAGTTGAGAAACATTGTGATCGCTTTCATATTACTGTGTATTTTTTATTTTCTGAGATATATTGGACGAAATTAAATATAGTGTAAGAAGATGACAGTGTTATATGACATATGAAATTGCTATCATAAACGTTTTTTTTTTTTTTGGTTAGACTCGTGTAAGATTAATACTGAATCGGGAAATTTTGCGACAAAAGTTAAGAGCCATATATTGTTCGCATTATATAATTACTTGCAACAGAAACTTTCAACAAAAAATAATCTGATAAGGTTTTGTATATCCTAATGTATTGGAATCAATAATTTTGTGAGAATTTTCTTTACAATAGAACAGAACTTCTCGCCCCATGTGCTTGCTAGATTATATGTCTCAATATTGTCTCTTTCAATGTATTCGAAATGGAGAGAAGTGATTAATTCTGCCTTTCTCCATCTTAGTGCTCTTAATAAATCATAAAAATTATTTATAATTTTGTCTTATTCCGTATTAATGGAGTTAATATTATGAATTATTTGTTAATGATGTATATAGAATTAATAAACATGATTAATTATCTACTCGAAAGAAGAAACAAACTTCTAAATATATTTGTTTAATTAAAGTAAATAAAATGTCATCACATTTGCATTGCATCGATCATCAATCATCAATGCCACCAAAATTTCCTCGAATATTTATAAAACCAAAACATTGAAATGTGTAAATAGAACAAATTATATCAAACTGAACCAATGATTAATGTTAAATTGCTTTCGAAAGATTGAGCTACTGCCAAATGTGATAAGCAAACAGTTGATCGAAAAGAAAAGATAATTTTATATCAGATGGTAATATGAGATGGTAATTATCGAATAAGAACGTAGGTTAATTGAACGAAGTTAGGAGACTTGTATGTTCTAGCGGTGAAAAAATATCTATTCGGTCTTTCTTGGATTTTATGTCCTTTATGATATTTTCTTTTGAAATACGATAAATCAGTACAAATGAGACCAGAAATCATAATTCATGGTTTTATTCCCCCATCTAGCCCATTTCTTGTTCTTTTAGATTTAATCGATAAGATTATAGATATCGCGGAAATGATAATGTTACTAACTTTCTTTTATTGATGCAGCAAAGTTATTATATAAAATCTCGATTTATTTATAACACTTACATGTACAGTATTTCATTTGGTGCTGATAAATACTGTTTAAATACATATTAATCATGAGCCATTGATAAATATGTATTACAATTTCCAATAAAAATGTTTAAGAATGTTACAACATCCATATTAAATATGTACACATATACAGAGTGTCCCACGCAAATGGATTAGGCTGTCTCTTCTAAACGGTTAAGGATAGAAGTGGATGTCGTAAATGAAAATTGAATGGTATCAGGTGGTGCATAATTTTATACACTTTTGTGCATCGGTGCATCAGAAAAAAGCAACTGCACTTTTTCTTTATAAATAAATGTCATATTTAGTATAATTTTATTTTACAAATAATTACAATGAATATGTGTATGTTCTGTAATTGCCAATCATATGTACATACACTATTTATCTGCATTATCTTACTCGTACAAATTTTTCTGAATGTAATGTACAGGCATCTTTATCATTCTTACTGTGGATTCTAACTTTATTGGTCCTGTCCTGGTTACGTTCACTCTGGATTACCTGAAAAGTGTGTAAAGAGGATAGCTATACAGAGAGAGAGAGAGAGAGAGAGAGAGATTCGGCTACTATGGATAGGAGTACACTCTTATTTACAGTATCAAAGAGAAGGAAAAACCCATAAAGAAAGTGCGACTTATTCTTAGTACTTATTGGTTCGTCGTTCATTCACACACACACACACTTTCTTTAGATTTATCGAATCGACGATCGCGTTTACACTCGTATGGACGCGACCGAGGCCAATAATAATCATTACCGCACCACTCGAAAGTGTACACTCAGGTTACACGCATGAGTGTAATAAATAGCAACAGTGATTCTGTTAAAAAATTCTGCGTAATTCCATCAGTTACTCATGTCGATTCAGATCTATTAGTTTATAACATGATTGAATGAGTCCAAGAAACCAGCATGCATTCTACTCGCAATTCGATGCGATTTACCATTAATTTATACCATTAATACCATTAATAATCATCAATATTGTGACTCGAGAAAGCCTTAGTTTAATCCCTTCTAGAACAACACATAAAATATCATAATTTGTTCTTAATGACAATGTTAATTATTTTGTAAGCCCAAAGTAATAAAAGATTGATTTCTATTAAATGCACAATTTTAATGATAGTATTCAATTCAAGAGTGGAGAGTTCATATTTAATAGCGCTTCCCGCTAGCAATTTTCCCTCAAGGGCGGCTAGCATCCTTTTCTAACCACCGATATAGAAATTGACCAATTAACAGCAAGGTCAATTTCCCTCACCTTCCAAACGAAGGCTTTCCTCGACGAATCCGAGTATCTCGTGTCCTTGCACATACCCCATATAGTCTTCCTCTGCAGCGTCACCGGGACGGAGAAACTCTCTCTCGTACGATCTCATCAGCGAATTACGTGGTGCGATCTGTGAATATCTCACGTCATCAATATCTGTGACGTCTCACGTCACATATAGTCCAACTTAGACTTTGACGAAAATCATAAGTTCGCTATCCCCTTGACCGCGGATTCGTTACTGAACCTAGGATCATTATTACTATCATCTCGAGTATCTAATTACCACGGTTATTTGTCAAACTCTATAATACTCGTATTTGCACTATTGAATATCTTCCCTATTGCATAACAACAATGACTAATCCAAATGAAGATTCGTTTCACGCCCCTAACCCCAACCTTAATCATAAAGCAACCCGCCTTATATAATGTTTATTGTCCAAGAAAAATATAAATTACATATGTGTATTAACAATAAACAATGAATTTCTGTTTGTAAGTGGTTTTGGCAAAAGTACCGTTACGCCACGGTACGACGTAGACATACCATATTTTGTATTGGGTTTACGTTTTTAATATTACAGTTTGTAATTTAATTTAAGCCATTTAAAAACGGTACTTTTTTATTTTATATTTTGATTGTCCTTTCCTTCTATATTATAGGAAGAAAATGCGACAGTACCTCAGCAGCGACATCTACATTATTTCTTCTTTATTCTTTATTTCTCTATTTGATTTCAAGGAGGATCGCGGGTACTTCACAGACACATTCACAGGATCATCTTTCTATAACAGAAGATGCAATACAGCCAAAAAAGTTTTCAATGACAACAAGAAATAGCAATAGAAGGAGAATTTTTTCACGGAGTGCAAAAACGAAGATGCAGCAGCTAAAAGGAGAGGATGAGTCATACCTTGAAATGAAAAAGTTTCAAGCAAATATTAAGAAACAAGATTTTTAAAAGCGGCAGAACAGATCTGCGAGATCGAGTAAAGATGCAACACTTGACGTTTCAACAAAACCATATAAATTTACATCACGGTCGTCAATAACATTGCAGGAGATGATTCAGCAGCTGAAAGAAGCGATGAGAGTCACAGAGTTCGAACAATTACTCACAGAAGATGAACCATCCCCTGAAGGGGAAATGTTTAATGTAAATGTTACGAAACAGGAAATTAAAAATGAAATGAAAAGAAATGCGTATAAATCGAATTTTCTATTCGATTCAGACGCCAAAGTGTCCGTAAAAAGGAGAATTGAGGCATTTGAACGGGCAACTTGAAAATCTCGAAGAAAAACAGAATCTTCGGAAAAGGAAAGATTGCGGAGAAAGCCATTGTTCAAAAATTAGCACGAAGATCGGTTGAAAAGGCGAAAAAAATTTTATTAGCGAAACAGAATAAGGAGGATCAGATGATTACATCGCAGGTAACATTACAAACAATATCAAAGTATTCTTCTGTTATAAAAACACAAGCTATTATTCATCCAATATTTTAGCCAAAATATGGCTCCAAGCAGCAAGGTCCAACCACTTCCGTTTTGCATAGTAAACCTGACGACGACAAATCTGACGATGAATCCAGACCAAGGCATACAATTCCACATTGCGCCCCAATATCGCCCACCAGCTCTTCCTTGCTAGTGAGGGGATTGATATTTTTTATCTGCAGGGTCGTCCTGTTCACCAGGGCAGCGACCTCCGTAGTATCCCTCAAAGCGGCCCTCAACTTGGCCGCCGCCTCGCTAACCACCACCGTCCTTTCAAGTTCGATCAGGATGTGGCCCGCTCTCGTCCTACGGACCCCCGTGGCTCCCTCCAATGTGTTCCTCACTGCCATTATCTTCTTGTATACTTGAAGCCATTCGCATCCTCCTTCCACTTTGACTAAAATGGCTTCCTTCCTCCTCCTATTTCTTGGTACGCCTCTCCCTTCGGTACCAACCTGTCGGTTGTTTTCCGAACGCACCATCGGGGTAGCTTGCTCTAAGGGAACTCTCCTCTCCCTCTTCCTTCTTTCTACCCTCATCCATCCTTCGGAATTCTCGCTGAAGTCCTGTTCACCCCTTGTCGTTCTGGTCTCCCTTCCACACGCTTCGGCGGATGTGACCTCTCCTCTTCGGGGTCTCTTAAGCTCCTCCACTCTCGTTATTTCAGCTGGCGATACCACTTTCCTCTTTGGGTATCCGTCTTTAGCCATCGTCGCTTCCTTCTTCGTTTCTGTCCTGTCTGCCTTTCTTCCTATATCGGCAGGCTCTCTCCTTCTGTTTCTCCTTCTATCCTTATGCTCTCCACATTGTTTCAAGGAAGACAGGATACCTTTTATCAAATTGCCTATCTCCCTAATCCCCTCATCCTTGTCTTTGTCCAACTTTAATTTTTTAACAACCACATTAATAATTTGGACCGCTCCTGCCAGGGCTTTCGTGAATCCTTTCAGCTCAGCCCTGGAACTCATGACGTCCTCATCGTCGACGTCACTCGTCTGCGTATCGTCTCTTGCACTATCTTCGGCTTCGCTAGCCACAGTCGATCTCGCAGATTTCGCGCTTACGTTCCTCTCAACCACCCTCCTGGCCAGAATCTAGCGTAGGCCAGTCCTTTCCCTGTTACCGGCGTACTGTGGTCGCTCCCTCTAATTCCAAAGGAACCCTCCGATTCCTCGACCACTCCTACCTCCGTCCTTTCACTAATCGTAGGGCTCCTCTGAAGCCTCCTTCTCGGTTTAAAGGGACAGAAATCCTCACTTTCTTCCCCCCCCCCATCTTTCCTCGGAATAACCGAGATTGTCACACTCTCATTCAGTTTTACATCAGAAATCATCCTCGGTTTCTCTCCTTCCACTATCACCTTCTTCAACTTGCCCTGCTCCTTCTCTTTTTCCTTCTCCTTCTCCTTCTCCCCAGTAGCTCTTACCGCACAAGGGGGTGCTTGGGGTTCCCCCTCCCCCCCGCCGTTCTTCCAGTAACTTGATGCCCGTCGCGTCGAGCCTGGTAAGCCACTCGTGTTCCCGACGAGGCCGGAGGGCTCCGAAACCCCCTGCGCCGTACGTTTATTAAGTTTATTCACCTTGTCCATATTATATATAGTTGAATAGTCCATAGACATCGCCAACTAATCAACATCCTGCCCATATACCGCCCGAAAGTATCCAAACGTTGTCCATAAACTCGCCATGTCGTCAACAAATAAGCCAATCAGATGATAGTATAAATACAGTAATATTGTGCTATTTGCGATTCACTTGTCTATCTAACGCCTGCATTCTGCTAAAGACCCGATGATGCGCGCCCAAACGCCACAATATAGATAAATAACAAAACAATATATACTAAATAATGAACAATAAATAATAAAGAATAAAATAAATCAATAAAAATAAATAAAATAAATAGTCATGTAGGCAGATGAATAAATAAGTAAATAAATAACCAACAAAGAATAAATAAATAAATGCATAAATATAAAATAATAAATAATAACTAACTAAATAAATAATTTAAAATAATAGACAATAAATAAATAAAACAAATAAAGCACTACTAGTTAATAAATACAAAATTATAAATAAATAAAATAAAATAAAAGAATAAATAAAATAAATAAAAATATTAACATATTAAAGCGGTGCATTACATCCAACCGCTACATATTCCAACCTACTAATCGCCACGTAAGTCCCAGAGCCTCCTCATGACACGGCACACCATTACTTATTTATTCGTTCCAAGGAACTTAGTGCGGCTCGTGTAAACAAATAAATAAACTAAATAAATATATCTGGTCCGGCCCGACTTTATTCCTTAAAACTAGGAACTAACATCGAGCCGACTGTACATGCTCACTGACGTTGCCCGCATAGTCCCATAGTCGCGATACAGGTTTCATTCGCCGCGAACAGTTTGTAATCGCTTTTGTTCGCAGGTCCACGTACCCTGTTGCGTCGAAAGACGCACGTGTCCGCACCAGTGTCTATTAAATAAGCGACTTTCGTTCGCTGGTCCCGAATAAAAATGCCGCGGGTTCCCAAGCCGTCGACGTTCTCCGCGTTTACGGACGGCTGGACCCGTTTCCCTGCTTCTACGTGCACTTTCTACACTTTCGCGCACGTTCGCGGTACAACGCGTGGTAATAACAAAGATCGTCTCGAGATCTCGAACGACGGCGACGTCTTCCAGGAGATCGTGAGCGTGCTCGTCGACGGTCGTTAATGCTCAGCGCATCAATTCTCGAATGAATTTGCCTCATTTTTTCGCGGAATGCGCTGATAAAATCGGCCGAACCGATGTTTTGTACCTCTCGTCTGCTAACGGCTGAGATGCCTGACACGCGCCGGTTACCTCCAGTGCAGGCTTCCTCCACTCTGGGAACATTTGGAAGGACTTATAAAGACCTTACGACGACTGGCTACGTTTACGGACTTTGTTTGGATAATAAATATGGATAAAGTCAATAAAAGTAAAAACTTACAGCTCAGGGGGTTTCGGAGCCTCCAGGCCCCGTCGGTGACTCGAGTAGCGTCCCAGGCTCGACTCGACGGTCATCTGGCGACTGGACGAACGGCGAGGGGAAGGTCGATCCCAGGGCCTCCTCTCGTTCGGTAACCACGACCGGGGATCAAGGAGCAATACGCTTCGTTAAAGAGGAGAAGGGAAAAGGATCCCCAAAATGACATTCCTAGAATTCGATGAGGATATAACGGAAATCATCGAAGAAATTGAGGCCCCTTCGCAAGCAGCAAAAGGAATAACACCCCCGCGAAAAAGCGTTCCGAATCGTCAAGGAGGAAACCTTGAAAGGCGATGGAATCGTCAAATACTTGAAAAAGAACGCCAGAGGAGGAAATGGCGTTCAGGCCAACGAGAAGTCTGACCAGAAGCCCACCGAAGGACGTGAAGGAAGGAGCTTCCAGCACCTCGGAGATGGACACACAGGCAGAAGTCTCGGAAAGCGGCAGCGAAGTAACCGGAGTAAGGGAACAGATAAGGGTAAAGGCCATTGTAAACAGAGCAGGGCCCGAGAACAATGAAGAAGAGGAAGACAATATCGTCATAAAACTCAGCGAATGGAGGGCGATGACGTAGATCATCAGTGAAGTCTTCCTGGAAATACATGGTCTGGCTGATAGGCTGTACCTCATGGCGAAGAAAGACGCCAATATTAAAAAAAGGAGTGAAGCCATCAAGGACAAGGCAGACAAACTAAATGCTATGCTGAATGAAGTTAGGAGTAAAAAGCGGGCTAGGACGATTAGAATCATCAGAACGACGACTGCTGCCGATCGAAAAAAAGAGAAGAAAGACAAGAGGAAGGAGATATCGTCCATCGATTCGAAGGACGATAACAAAAGGAGGAGACCGGCGAATAGGGAAGTTTCCTACGCCGAAGTTTGTGCCGTCCAGGGTTCGGTGAAAGCAAAAGAGTACCACACGGATAGTGACGGTAGAGAAGATTGGGCCGTCGTCCGAGAGAAGAAGAAAGAAGAAGGGACGATACAGAAATGGATAGAGGTGCCAAAGAGGACAAGGCGCCTAAGGCCAAGCCTAAGAAAATGGAGAGGCTGAAGAGGGTGCGTAATAAGCCCGAAGCCATCCCTGTCAAGGTAGGACAGGATAAGGAATGGATCCAGGCCTACAAAGAGATGATGGGGGCGAAGAATGCCCTAAGAGAAAGTAATGCTATCAGGAAAACAAAACTAGATGACATTCTTATCGAAATGAAGACACGATGCGATGTCAGCAAGACTGCGGCGGATCTTAACATAGCGTTAGGAGGAAAACTGAGAGCGCAACCAATGCTGGATAAGACCTCAGCAGAGGTAAAAGAAGTAGATCCCCTCATGACCAAGGAGGAACTAGCCAGGGAGCTAGAAGTCCAACTTGGCATCAAAGATAGCAGTGAGATGGAAGTGAAACCCTTAAGAATGGCACTGTGGGGCACCCAGTCGGCAATAGTAACGCTGCCGAACGTTTACCTAAACAAGGGTGTGTCAAGCCGTAAGATCAGAACCGGCTTGACGATAGCCACGATAAAGGCGCTACCAAACTTAGTGAAATGCTGCAAATGTCATACGTTTAGTCATATCGCGAACAAATGCACGGCGATAAGTTCCGGGAAGGAACTATGTAGTAAGTGCGGGAGCAAAGAACACACGATAGCTGCCTGCACTAACGCGCCGTGCTGCGCCATATGCAGCAAGGTCGAAGGAATCAGATTTGATCACGTGACCGGGTCGCTAGCTTGCCCAGAATATGAAAGAAGATCTTACAGATAAATCTCAACAGATGCAAGCTGGCGCAGGACCTGATGCACCAATGCGCGATCGAATATAGACCGGATATCGTGGTAATATCCGAGCCAAACAAACAGCTTCCGTATTGGATTAACGATACTAAAGGAGACGCGCCCATATGGGGCACCCTTTTTAACGGTGAACTTCTGGACGAGACTACGGCGGTCAAGAATAACTGAATCGTAGGCATATGCGTTGGAGACGTCTTCTGCATCAGCGGATACTGCTCGCCTAACTTAAGCAAACAGGACTATGTGTCGTCATACATAAGACACATTGTCATCGGTAATGAAGGATGGTGCCAGGAGACACGACAAGGTTGTCGTAGCCGGCGATTTCAACTCAAAGTCGACCTCTTGGGGAGGAACGACCACGGACAAAAGGGGGAGAGTCTTGATGGAGGCACTCTGCGGTTATGGAGTGTTTCCACTGAGACTCAAGGAAAAATATACCTTCAGTAAGAACGGGAGGACGAGTTGTCCTGACATAATTAGTGTATTGAATAAGGTCAATGAGATGCACGTGGAAAGCGTGGTCTCGGACAAGTATTCGGTCTCTGACCATCTATATATAATGCATAGTTTTAAATTGAGGACAACAAGAAGGGCGTCAAAGTTCTTCAGATATGTAACGAAGAACCTAGCGCCAGACGAGTTTCTAAATGGGTTTGACGACATTGTGGAGGTGATAGACCAAGAAAAGGATAACAGAATGGACAGGGCCGAGCTCTTGCAGAAGAGCATCGAGAGAACGTGCGATGTGATGTTAAAGAAGGTAAGCGGTGCGACCAATAGGAAGTACGCGAACTATTGGTGGAACGCGAAAATCGCGGAACTCAGAACACAGACCCACAAGGCATTAAGGAAGGCGACGAGAGAGAGAAAGAAAGATTTCGGCAATACCGATCTCCTCGTCACCACAAACAAGAGAATCAGAAAACAACTGAAGATGGAGATTGCCCACAGCAAAGCCAGAGCATGGGCAGATTTTTGTAAGATTCTCGAGGGTGACCCTTGAGGCAAACCCTATTGTACGGTCATGAAAAGATGTAAGAGCAAGGGGCCGGCCAATGACATGCCAATCGATATGGTGGAAACGGTCACAAAAAGACTGTTCACCATAGGACATGGACCGTCGCGCTATGAGGACCACGAAGGAAGTCGAAGACATCGCCCGAAGAATTAATACGAAGAAGGCTGCAGGAGTAGACGGCGTCCCATGTGAGATCGCGAGGCTCATAGGGAGCCGCAGGAGCGAGTTGGTGGCCAGCGTGATGAACGGCATCACCGACACAGGACGGATCCCCGAGTGCTGGAAGACGGCTAGGGTAATATTGCTAAGGAAGCCGGATAAGGATCTTAGACTTCCTAACGCGTATTGGCATAAAGTATACTCCCAGTCATGAGCAAGATCTGGGAGAAATGCTTCAAAAAGATCATAGAAAGATGCATCGGAGAGGATCCGTTTCATCGAAGGCAGTACGGCTTTCGAAAAAAGAGGAGTACGGTGGGTGCCATCACGCAGGTGATGAAGTTTGCCGACACCTGCAAACAGAGGAGGGTAATCTGCGTGATGATCGCACTGGACATCAGCAATGCCTTCAACTCGCTCAGTTGGGAGAGTATCATCAAGGAGTTCGACAGGAGGAAGTTGCCATGGAAGATTAGAAGACTGATTGGCAACTACCTCTCTAAAAGAAGGATTATACTAAGCAACCAGTATGGCACAGTAGAACACGAAGTGACGGCTGGAGTTCCACAGGTATCTGTTCTCGTACCACTCCTGTGGAATTTGGTATATGATCCACTACTCGAGAGGTTCGAAAACATGGTAATGGTCAGGGCAACAGCCTTCGCGGACGACCTGGCCATTACGTGTGCCGTCGAGAAGAACGAAGGGGCGTCCACCAAAGTCAACGCCATGCTGAAGACCGTCAAGGACTGGTGCAAGAGTGTCGGTCTCACGCTGGCGACAAAAAAGACGAAGGTAATGCTTCTCACCGGGATGAGGGCGCCGAGAGTCATCGGACTTAATTTGGGTTCCTCGGACACCGTAACGGGCGAGCACATCAAATACCTCGGTGTCACGATCGATACCCATAGGAAATTCGACATACACATCGAGATGGTTTGTAGTAAAGCAGATAAGCTGACTGGCTTATCTGGGCTCCCCCTTAGGGGCATCCTACCGAACATCAACGGGCCGCCCAGCTTGGCTCGTAGGCTCTACTACAACGTATGACGGAATCCATCGTGACCTATGGTGCACCGGTGTGGGCGGGTGCGGCTGACATCAACAGAAACAAGAAAACGCTAAAAAGGGCACAAAGAACACCCCTGTGTATAACATCGGCTGCGTACCGCACTGTCTCCCACGCAGCGCTATGTGTGTTGACTGGTAACTTACCCATCCACATAAAAGTGAAGATGTTGAGAGAAATATATCTGAGAACTAGGATCCATAAGACCAGGATCGGCGTAGGAGACGACAGTACGATTAAGAACGAGTTGGAGATTATTCAAATGAAAGCGTTTGACGAATGGCAAAGGGAGTGGGATGAGTACAAGAAGGATAACTTCACAAAGAAGTTAATACCAAACGCACTCCTATTTGCCAAGAAGAAGAAGAACATCGACCACTATACCATGCAGCTACTAACTGGGCATGGAATTTTTGATGCATATAGGAGGAGAATTGGGAAGGACACCAAAAGTAAATGTCCTGACTGCGGAGATCCCAACGACGACGCTGAGCACGTCCTCTTCACCTGTCCGAAGGGGACTGACGGAAGGATCGAACTAGAGAACCTCTCGGCCTTGGCGAGAAGATAAGCGTGGGCAACCTCATGGCCACGGTGACCGCCAAGGACGAGAACTGGAACAAATTTAGACTATTTTGTAAGACCGTCATGTCTCACAGGAGGGAGATAGAGATGGCCATGGAAGCGGCCAGGAAGAGGATGAGTGCTACAACCACGCGTGGCATGAATAGCGCAGCCATAAGGCAGCCGAGTGCGGAAGAAGGAGGACAGCCAACTATTCTGAAGTGGCTAAGAAAAGGATGTGAGTAGTAACTGCTCGAAGAGGAAGGTATAAACGGGTATGATAAGGACAATCCTGATGAATGTCGTAAGGTCTTGCCGGGGTTGTCTGACCAAGAAGAAGATGAAGAAGGAGGAGGGCTTTTTAGTGGGTATGGCGTCGACATCTGCCCGAGTCCCACATAACCCAGTGATACGGGTCACTGGGCATGCGTAACAACATTTTCCTCTCCTCGCGCGCAAAAAAAAGATTTTATGTCGTCTATCACCGCCAAAACATGCCGTATGCGATCGGGTAGCCAGTTTTTGCAGAGAGTGAGGATAAACTGCTCCGACGCAAAGAGACGGGCAAGCTTCTTTAGATCATAGTAGAATTGGGACGGCTTCCTGTCGCCCATCATTTCGTTTTCTACCAGCCTCTTTACCCGTTCGCTGTCGGACTCGGCCAGGCTCCGTATTAGCTCGTCTTTTAACCGGTCATACTAACCGCCGGCCGGGAGATCCAATGCAATATGCTCAATTCGCTCTATGTACTCCGGTTCGAGGCACCCGAGCAGGGCGGTGGCTTTTTCTTCATCATTCTTGTCTCCCGCCGCCGCGAGCTGTCTCTCAAATAAAGAGAACCAAAATACGATCTTCTGCGGCTTCAGCGGTGGCACGCGGATGATTTGCGAAGTCGTAACCGTAGTCGTATTGTTTGGACATCCTTAACGCGCTCAGACTCACAATATTAATTTCGCTATCTCAAGATCACGTCGGGGTCACCAATGTGGAGGATTAGTCTTTATTTGGTTGAGCGAAATAACGAAAGCGAAATATTGCTTTCGCAATCCGTTAAATATATTTTCAAATAAATAAATAAATTACAGACGAATTGTGAGTGGCTGGTACAAAAATAAATTACGAAATGAATACCCGATAAATACTCGGAGAAACTTTGTAAATCACTTCAATAATTGTTTACACGTTAATGCTCTTCCACTCTGTTCGATGAACTCTCTCGCTCGTGATTGCGTCCGTTTATTTATACTGGTCCGGGGAGAACCGGAAAATTCGAATTGGTCTACGTTTGACGGTTGTATGTAGCGGCGACATTGTTTTGTCCGGAGTTTATTTGTTCTTACATTACTTGGAACCTAACGGTCTTGATACTCCGAGGCAAAACAACAACATGAGTATCGAACATGAGTATCAATTCGAATCGTTCTGTAACTCATGTGCCGCAACAGATATATTTTTTTTATTTATTTATTTAATTACTACCTTATATTATTATTAATACCTTACTATTAATACCTTACAGTATGTCTATTCGGCAAATCTTTCTAACTTTATTGCTAATTAATATGGTCCATGCAGTACTTAAGCCATGTGTTTAAGTTTTTAAGTCTTCATTTTGCCTTTTACCTTTATTCACAATATTTTATGAGTAGACAATTAGAAATATTTTTTGCATCACACAGGACGATTTTAGATGCGAGTCTCTGTATAAATCATTCTGTATGGTTAGGTAATTATTTCCTTCTAATGGGTTGCAATTAATCGTAACTGCTTCTCATATGTAAAAGTACGATCACTGAAACAGCAGATTACGTGTAGGGGTTGTGTTGTATTTACAAGAGATATCTTACCTTTTTCCATTGTTCATTTGCATTTCCCATTCTTTTTTTTTCGACACACTTTTCTTGGTTATGTTATAAACTGGCATTACAATTGATGATACAGAACATGCTTAATATTTACATAAGTTTTACAAGTTTATATTCTATAAGTTATGTGTGTCGCGCAAAGCATGTGGAAAAACGCTGTAATTAATTATGAAAATTATAAAAGAAAATCTAAAGTTATAGAGGGAATCCTATTACATTTTTTATTAATTACTGCTGAGGTATTTTGAAAGCAAACTAATAGAGTACAAGTCTACACAAAATTTGATTCTTTTATTTCTTACTAAATTTGCAAGTAAGTAAGTGTCCCTTCAAGGAAAAATTTTTAAATAATAATGAAATTGACAGAATTCTGCAATTACAGTAAACAATTACACCGTTATAGAAGTTACAAAATTTGTTAGTAGGAATGGAAAGATAGCAACGTAATTGCTTAGAAGTGCTACAAAATATAAAACAAGAAAGAGCAGAGAGCAGTCTCATTGGCAAAAAAGGATTCGCTAAAATAGTAGGTCTTGCGATAAACCGTACAATGTAGTTTGCATTGTATGCAGCGATATAAGCATTTGCAACATGCAACGCTACGACCTTAGATTTCATTCACATCTCAACGTAAAGAAAAACGTATAGAGTTCATAACTTGTACAGTATACAATGCATACTTGTACAGTATACAATGCATAACATACTTGTACAGTATACAATGTAGAAAACATTAAAGAAATGCAATCCGTCTAGTTGAACGGAATTGTAGAATATTCAGGAAGTTCCTAGCCAACAATATATTATCTACTATATTGTAATTTATCGTATATCGACATATGTTGGAGATATCTATAACAAATCTAAAGATATAGATATTGGACATTATATCGTCGAAAACTCTATGCAGATTGGACAATGACACAGCACGTTTTGAACTTGTGATATATATGTCGGAGATGAAAGGAAAATCGGAGCCTTCCCTTTGCAATTTTGGGAAAAGTCCTCTAATGCTTTAGGTTAGACTTTATCAATGCTGTAATTAAGCAATTGTTGTCATTCGATCTGATTGTAATTGTTCGAGATTTGTGATAGCGAAATTGGGTTCGAGGTGACAACTGGTCGCCGACCATTTACGTCGAACGTAGCCACGGTCACGGGATAAACGTTTTGCCTGACGGAGGTGTGAATCGGTTGTATAGTTCTCCATGGAAATGTGGTTGTGGAGGCATACGGCCTCAAGAACGGGCCTGGCCACATAGAATTGTACTTTGGAGATGTCGATATAATGGGACACACGTTGTATTAAGAATCAAACTCCAGACAGAACGGCGTTGGAACTTCCTCGATACTTCCAAAGAGTATACAACAAACTCTTGGCAGAAACTGCCTAGCAACGGCGATTGGAACCTTCTCGATGCTTCCAGCGAGTATTTAACAAACAAATGCAGTCGTACAGCGAGAAAGATTTTCATCAGCTATTCATTCGTGTGATCGCCTTGGGAAGTGATACATTGAGCAATTTACCGAGTGTCTCAGCATTCGTATTTTTGTGTCTAAAATTATTCTACGCATAGTAAAGAGTTATCCCGTTGACCGTGGATTCGTTTGAACTCAAGAACATTGTTAATAGCGTTTATTAAACTCATTATTCGTTAAACTTATCATCCGTTAAACCTATTATTCGTTAATCTCATTATTCGTTACACTTATTATTCGTAAAACATATTATTCGTTAATCTTATAATTCGTTAAACTTATTATTCGTTAAACTTATTATTTTTTAATCTAATCGTTAGTTAAACTTATTGTTTGTTAATCTTATTATTCATTAAACTCAATATTCATAATATTTTGTAAAATCTTGTATATACGCGTAAATATAATCTCTGTTTTGTAAAACAATGGCTAATTCAAACGAAGAATCGCTACGCGCCTCAAATTCTAATATTAACCCAACATATATTTATGTGACGGGGAATTTGAATAATTTGGCAGACTCGTAAATAATTATTAGTAAAAAATAAAAGAAAAAATTTGCGGTTTGAAGTTTAACACAGTAAGGGGAAAAAGATGAACAACGTGATTCGCTTAAAACATGCAGAATTATATACAGATACATATATAAAAAGAAGAAAACTATAACGATTCTAATCTTTCGTTCGTGCACTCAAATCACATAATCGCGTGAATAGCACACAGTTTTGTAACAACTTTACACAAGGAAATGGACCCAATTATTTTTGTCAGATACGCGATGCAGCCCATCAATTTCCTAATCACGAAGACGACGTCCTCCTTATTTCACAAACGAATACATTTGTATACTTCGAATGTAGAATCATGCTTTATTTGTAAGGAAACTATATGCAGAATTTTAACTTGTCTCTCTTAATACAAGGATTGTGTAATGGAATATAGTAACAATAATATAACATAATATCAAGTTTCAATTTGCATAAACGAACAAATGACACATTTGCTTATGTAATACAAACAAAACTATACACAGTGAGGTCGCAATCGATGGAAAAGGTTGTAAGATGCAAAAACTTCTTGAAGAGAACTAATGAACACTTCAAAAATATTTGAAAATTGATAATCTTATGCACAACCTACTTTTAGATGAATATGCGGCATTTACTACAGACGTATTTGCATTTTCTTGTACAGAAAAATGCAATTCGCGTAACTTGACCTCCAGTTGCTAAACAGGAGCACAAAGTTCACTGCTTTGACTGCAGAGTACGCACTCCGTCATTTCCTCTTTTATGTCGTTGCAGTCATCCTTGGACGAGTTACAATACTCCTCGTACCATTGAAAACTGGCTATAGTCACGGTATAGGTGACAATACAATGTATCAGTGCGGTAGTACTGTTAGGTAAATGATACATTTACACTGTACATGGGAATGTGTGTATAAGCGTCAGAGGACGTCCAGGTCTTAGTTGAGACAAAAGACTATTGGTAGCTGTTAGCAGCATCTAGAATATGAATGGCATATGAGAATAATATGAATAGAATATGAATAGAATATGAGAAGCATCTAGAATAAATAGAATAATGTCTGTTTGACAACAAGCGTGCGTGTTAGAAGGTTATCGAGATCTTCAGAGTGTAATATATGTCCGAGATGAAAGAACACCGGAGCCTTTGGAATTTTGGATAATCCCGCAACATTGTAATCTAGAGTCCACTATAGCTGTAATTAGACAATTGTAGTTATTCAATCCGATTGTAATTGTACGCGAGTTGTGATATTGAGCTTGGGCTCGAGGCGACAGCCAGTCGCCGAACGTAGCCGCGGTCCCGGGATGAACGCTTTGTCTAACAAAGTTATGGAGTAATTCTATAGCTCTCCTTAAAAGAAATATTTGTGGCGGCACGCGACAGTAAACATTCCAACGATTTTTGTCCCGTGGCTCGCCACACGCAGACTGTAATTCGACCAATCGCGGGGAGACGTAGTCGCTAGGAGAGACGTCAACGGGAGTCGTAAATTCCCGTTACGATTATAACAATCGACACCACGAATTGATCGATCCCCTGATTTCCGTTGAGATAATAGGGGTGATTGAGTTTGTATAACACTGTGATTCACAGAATTATAAATTATATATTTCCAACACTTAGATTACACTCATGAGCATAGATAGATAGATAATCACTTATCGCACGAAGATAAGATATATATGTACGTTAGAGCAGGGCTCTTATAATTGGATTTAATGTATTAGTGGACGTAGCACTGTAAGATATTTAGGAGAGGAAATGTATGCACGACAATACCGAGACCGACTTTCGCGTTATGCTTAGACTGCCCCGATGGGTATTAGCGGTAGACTTAGTAGTTGACTTTTCCAACGATGTAGAAGAAGTGAAGTTGAGTGACGATGCTGTGTCGGAGAAAAGCTAAGGATGGGTGTGTCTAGCGCACGGGACCATCGGATTTGTTGGTGACGATTTTAGTAAGAAGAGTGAGGGAATAGGCTTCGTTGTTAATTGGTTAAACGAAGGGTCTTAACCGCCCTCGAGAGAAAGTGGTTAGTGGGATGAAAGTTGCATCATCCGTGAGAAAAACTAACTTTCCCTTGTCAAGCCGTGGTAGACAATAGTCTTTAGAAATTCTTCGGAAATAGACGTTTGTTTGGTTTTAAGGACCTCTACTAGGAAATTCCTGAGATTTATGGAAGATACTTGAGACTAGTGAGGGTACGCAGTGAGTATCCGAAGACATCTGGTTGCCACATTGCCCGCGGTGTGTGGCCTGGGCTAGGTAGAGGGTTACGAGACGTAACACAGACCCTATTCTTCGAGCAAGATGATTGCCAGATGTCGATGCGTCTCCGGAGTACATGTTCAGCTAGCCTGAGGGCCCGTCATAAATCTTAGAATTTAGTTGACTAAAGTCCTTCAAACAAACAGTCTTTGTCCCAGCTACGGGAAGATAGGAGAGACCTATTTTTCAACGAACGGCGTCTCCCACTAGCAACCTTCCATCGAGGGCGGCTAGCATCTTTTTCTAACCACCGATATGGAGATTGACCAATTAGCAGCAAAGCCCAATTCTCTCACCTTCTGAACGAAGGGTATCCTCGACGAATCCGATGATCTCGTGTCCTCAGACACACCCCATATAGTTTTCCTCTGTGGCATCATCGGGGCGGGAAATTCATTCTCTCTCGCGATCTCATCGACGAAAAGAGTAAAAGAGTGTCAAAGAAATATTCCGCGGATTGATTTAACAATGAGTTTATTAATTATATGAGGAGGACCTGACAGTTTTACCAGCACGCGTTACCTGGGCCGTACTGGTATTGTTCTTCGCATACTTACCGTTTACTCGACTTCACCGATCAGTTGTATCGGTCTGCGTCTCTCTAGCCTTTCCTCGTTTCCATTCATATAGGTTGCCGAGGTGCCTGAAACAGAATATTTTCTTCTGGGGCAGGAAATCAGTTTTCTTTATCGAAAGCACTTACGCTTTATTGTAAGTCATAAGGTCTATTCTTTGACGACGTCCTGACCTCGGACGTCGCATTTTACAGGCCAGCACATGCGCTTGAACCCTAGAACTTTCTTTATGGCCATGAACCGCTACAGTAGGAATTTCAAGAGAGCACTTGGTCAATAGATCCTGTATGGTCAGGACATATTTTTTTCCTTTTTGTATTCTCGATAATGTAACCTAGACGTTCAGTAATAATTTTCTTCCCTTTGTCATCTTTCAATATCCCCAATACGCACGTGTTCGTAATCGTCTGCTATTTTGGTTATATACGCCTTCTTCCGATTATTTGACGGAAGGACCAAAGGGATATCGATGGGCCATTAGGCCTATTGAAGTTTCCCGAAACTTTCGGCCTGTCGGCACCTAGGCTTTATCGCGACACTGTATGTGTTTCGTCGGTCTTTCGTAAACAGTGTTTCGGCGATGCTATAATATGTACCAAAGAAACCATTGGAGAGAGAATTGTTCTTTGCGCTGCAGATCTTTGAAAAAGCGTACACGCTCTGAAGATAAACGAAGGTAATCTCATACATTTTTATTATAAATTAAAAATTTTTCGTCTCGTAACTTGATAGTGTCACGTAAAATAACAAAATAAAAAAAGGAATTTGAGGTAAAAAATAAAAAAAGAAAACTTTATTTTTTTTTCTAGCATCAATACACTTTACAATCTACTTCCGAACTCTAGGCGTGACTTTCTAAGACTGACTCTTATGATTTAACTTTCGATCGGATCCGATTACTTTCTTATGTCATCCCTCAACATCCCCACCGTCCATGCATTTGCTAGGCGTCCGCGATCGTTGCCACGTGCTCTTTCTTCTAGAACCTTCGATGGAAGGACCGTTGGGATGTTGATGGTTCATTAGGCACTTCAGCGATATACATTGTCACCGAGTGCCGCCACATCTTTATCTCAATCGTCAGTCCGTCGGATTTGAAGTATGCCGGTCGTGACATACCCCCCTGGTTAGATTGATCTTGGTCCTCTAAGATCGTAGTATAATGGAATTATTTAAATGTAGATCAAAGTATATGTTTACGCTTTTTTTTCAGGGATCGCAATGAATTGATTTTCTGCATGTGATGGTACGAAAGTTATTTCGTTAATCTTAAATATAGCAATTTTACAATATTTGTTAGTGTTCGAGAAGCTACTAATTTCAGAGGCGTAATCATGTTGTAGTTTTCGATCGTGAATTGGTTGGGTTTGTTTACAAAGCGTAATTCCTATCCCGTGAATTTAAGGCAACTAATTAAGGGTATTGTTACTAGTGCTAGGTTCAGCATTATCCTGAAAAAAGTACGCTTTCAATCGGTTACCATGTATCTTTTTCTTAGCATTGTCGATAGAAATAATATAATAAGGAGTTTTCACATCGTTAATCCTGTAGGGTCCTAACCATTCAATGTCCAACTTATCTCTTTTATGGTCGTTGTGAATTAAAACAAAGTCTCCTTTCCTAAACACAGTCTGAGTTTTAACAATCTTTCTTTCTTGGTCTCGCTTGTATCGTTGCTTATTCTGAATAAGTGTTTTGTGAGCTGTTTCCCAATATTTATTCAACTGTTTTTGCCAAAGTGAGTACATATCATCATAGGTAAGTGTGGGAAATTTGGATATTGCGGAAGGTAAGTTAGCTTTTCGCCCAAAGGTCAATTCAAAGGGAGAGAATCCTGTTCCTTCATGTTTCGCGGTGTTGTACCCTGAACAAATGAAATTAAGTACTTCATCCCATTCTTTGTCATTGTCGTGTAATGCAGTACGAATTAAATCTTTAACTGAGACATGCGTTCTTTCGAGGGATCCGTTACTTTGTGGGTGAAATGAAGTTGTTTTGATGTGTTTGATTTTAAAAGCTTCTTCAAATTTCGTCATTAAATCACTAACAAAATTTTGTCCCTGATCTGTTAGGATCGTTTTTGGTGCCGAAAATATGTAAATACAGTGTTCAATGAGCGCGTTAATTATGGATTCAGTTCGTTGCGTTTTAAGGGGAACTAGTATCAGATATTTCGTAAGTTCATCGTGTATTGAAAGTATGTATTGGTTTCCGCGTTTGGTTTTCGTCATCGGTCCTATGATGTCCATAGCGATTTTGTCGTTAGGGTTAAGTGGCGTGTCTGAGATTTGTGGGGATTCTTTGGGTCTGATACGTGTTAGTTTCTCCTTTTGACATGTGTCGCATGTTTTCACAAAGTTTTCTACTCTTTCTAAAAGTGCGGAAATTTTGAATTTATCCTTGATCCGTTGATACGTTTTCTGTATCCCTAAATGTCCTACGGTGTCGTTATGGTTTTCCTTTATTGCTTGTATTATTTCGTTTTCGTCTAGTTTTAAGATGGGATTAGGTTCATAAGTAATTTTCTTGTACGTGTCGTTAAAATATATTAGCATGAGTTTAATCCGTGTTTTCTCTAATTCAGTGAAATCGTTATTTCCTATGCCGATTTTTGTTGTATCTTTAAGAATTTTGTAAAGTCTTCTGATCCAAAGTGTCTCGTCGTATTCTCCTAAGTCGTTTCGAGTTAATTGGTAGAATGTTTGGTCATTTGGTTTAATTTCTAAGAGTTTCGGATTCTCGTTGTTGTCTTTCCATGCGTTGAATGAATTAGTGTGATCAATTACTAGGTCGAGGTTAACTACTTCGTCGCGAGTTATTGCGTGAACTCTAGATAAAGCGTCTGCAGCTGTGTTATCTTTACCCTTTGTATATTCGATTTCATAGTCATATTCTTCGAGTCTAAGTCTCCAACGAATCAGTCTGCTAGAAGGATCTTTGGAATTGTGTAGCCATTTAAGAGCTTGGTGGTCGATTCGAATAATGAAGCGTCGTCCTAACAAATATTGTCTTAATCTTTTCACGGGCCATACGATGGCTAAGAGTTCCTTTTCTGTCGTGGTATAGTTTCGTTCTGGTGGATTCAGAGTTCTTGAAATGTAACAACAAGGATGACCGTCTTGCGACAGTATTGCTCCTAGTCCTTCGTTACTTGCGTCGGTAGTTAAGGTAAAGGTTTTGTTAAAGTCTGGATAAGCTAATATTGGGAAATTACAGAGTTTGTCTTTTAAAGTATCAAAGCTAATCTGGTGTTTGTCAGTCCAATGGAATGGTGTGTCCTTTTTTGTTAAGTCTGTAAGGCTTTTCGCGATTTTGGAAAAGTTTCGAATAAATTTGCGGTAATAACCTGCTAAACCTAAGAATGATTTCACGTCCGTGGCATTGCGGGGTAATCGAAAGTTTTTTACAGCGTCTAATTTCTTGGGGTTTGGTTTGACTTCTTCGGATGAAACTACATGGCCTAAGTATTCTAATTCCGGTTTTACGAATTCACATTTGTCCGGTTGCAATTTAAGTCCTAATTCTCTGAGTCTCTGAAATACTATCGTGAGGTTTTCGTTATGTTCTTGAATCGTTTTTCCGAATATCACTGTGTCATCCAAATAAACAAAGCAGTATTTTCCTACAAGTCCAGCTAAGGCTCTGTCCATTAATCTTTGAAAGGTAGCGGGTGCGTTTTTAAGTCCGAATGGCATTCGATTGAAATGAAAATGCCCTTGCGGTGTCGAAAAAGCGGTATATTTTTTAGATTTCTCGTTCATTGGAATTTGATGGAATCCTGAGGATAAATCAAGTGCCGAAAAGAATTTTGCGTTTCCTAGTTGTGTTAAAATGTCGTCTATATCAGGAAAAGGGTAAGCGTCTTGTTCTGTGAGTTCATTTAGTTTCCTGAAATCGATAACTATCCTCCATTTCTGTTTTCCTGAGGCGTCTAATTTTTTCGGAATTACCCATACCGGAGAGTTATAAGGGCATTCGGATTCTTCTATAATATTTTTCTTCAACATGTCTCCTATTTGTCGCGAAATCTCGTCACGGTGACATTCCGGTGGTCTATACGATCGTGTGTTAATAATTTTGTCTTTGGTTAACGAAATTGTGTGCTGAGTTAAATTAGTACAGGGTAAAAGATCGGTTTCTAAATTAAAGATGTCAATATAATGGAGAATAATCTTTTCGATGAATTCACGGATTGGTTTTTCAATGTGATCTGTTCTCACTAGGCTTTTTAGTTTCGATACGTTGGAAAAGTCATGAGAATTTTGAATATTGCTAGAAATTTCAATGTTTTGCTCACCAGTGTTGATAAAACATACTTTAGTTGGTTTGCTTTCCAAATAGATTGTTTGAACTCTGTTTTCTCCAGGAGTCAAATGTATTGGTTTCTGAAATAAAATGGTTTTGTCGTTTAATCGGATTTTGTCATTGGATATTGAATAGTTATATTTCTCTAAACATGGTAGCCCAATGATTCCGTCTTCGATAATAGGGAAATTGTTCGGTACTATGTGAAAAATTTGATTTTGTCCAAAAATTCGTTTCGTTACGTATTCGTTAGTTTCGTATTTGTCTCGTCCCATAGAAAATTTTTGTTTAGGCCCTATTTGTATCGCGTTGACAGTTTTGTTACGTTTCACCAGGTTTATCCCTGCTCCTGTGTCGACCAGAAATACTCGCTCTTCGGTTCGGGTTGACAAAGGTATTGCGAGTAGTCTTCCCGTGGCGATGTTGACTCGTATGTCTCGTACGGTTCGTCCATCTCCTGGTTCGATGTTGTTTCTTGTATTTCGTCCCATTCCTGGACTGCCTGAATCCTTGCGGGTGGTCGATCGCGCTGGCTCGGTGGTAGAAAATTTTGACACTTGTTGGCAATGTGTCCCAGCTTTCCGCACTTGAAGCACTTCACCTGCATATGCTGGTTGTCGGGGCGATTACTAACCGAAGGTAAGCGATTACATGACCAATTAGGTTGTCGTTCTTCTCGCAAGTAGCGTTCTACATCGGCTGCCTTTTTTTCAGCTTCCGGAAGATTCAAGGGTTCACTGCTTAATAGTATTCGCCCTGTGTCGCGTCTGAGTCCCTTTAATTACACACGAACAGTCTTCTTCGTGATTTCTTTAGTCATAATTTTACGTGTTAGTGGTTGTGGGTACTCATTGGTTACTGCGTACAGCAAACGGTTGAGTATTCTTCTAAACCGAATATTAAAACTTTGCACTGATTCCTCGCGTCCCTGTCTCAACTCTCGTAATTGTTCTTGGTACTCATCCGAAGTCACTTGTGCTGCTAAGTTATTTCTCAGTGCGTCGTACAGATCACTGTAACACTCAATAGGATTATTGCGAATACTTTGGGCTGCTTTCCCCACGATTTTTTCCACTTTTATTGCTTTTAGCAATAGATCTTGCTCCATACAGCGATCCTTCATACTTCTCACTTCTTTGATGAAATCTTCAACTCCTACATCATCATCTCCGTTGAGCGTTGGGATGTAGCGTATTGCATCCTTAGCTCGTAGAGTGGGAGGAGCGGGCGGAAAATAGCCTCTTTCTTCCACCTCGGGTTGTTCGATGTCGAGGTGGACAGGTGGGGTGTCTGGAGCTGCTATCCCTGACAGTTTGCGTGCTTTTGCCATATTCACGGTGCGATTGATTGCTGTCGACGCACTTTCATTGTCTTCGGTGATAATGGAAGCAAATTCATCGGTCGCAGGGGATCCGAACCCAGTCCGTAGCGATGCGACGGTTTTCCCGAGATTCTCGATTTCTGCTGCCCTGTGTCTGTTCTCTTCGTCATTTTGCATAGACAAACGTAACATTTCCTCTCGTAAAAGGGCAATGTTGTCGTTTTGTTTTTGAATACTGTCCCATATTGCTCGCAACATTGGGTCAGTTGAGGTTGAAGTTTGAAATTCGTTTGCCTTAGACATTATTGCGCTGATTTATAATTTTCAGACGAAGACGAGTCTTGGCTACTGAAGCTAAATTTTCTTTCACGGTAACGTACAAAGGAATTCAGTTTACCTTTTATTGTTGCTTCACTTGGTTCGTGATAGTTACTTTGTTGTTGCGGATGACCGAAGTCCCAAATAATTCGATCTTCCGTAGATGATGAATGTGTTTTGGTTTCCGAACAAACACTTTTCACTATCCTGGCAGGATCGCCAAAATGTCACGTAAAATAACAAAATAAAAAAAGGAATTTGAGGTAAAAAATAAAAAAAGAAAACTTAATTTTTTTTCTAACATCAATACACTTTACAATCTACTTCCGAACTCTAGGCGTGACTTTCTAAGACTGACTCTTATGATTTTACTTTCGATCGGATCCGATTACTTTCTTATGTCATCCCTCAACATCCCCACCGTCCATGCATTTGCTAGGCGTCCGCGATCGTTGCCACGTGCTCTTTCTTCTAGAACCTTCGATGGAAGGACCGTTAGGATGTTGATGGTTCATTAGGCACTTCAGCGATATACATTGTCGCCGAGTGCCGCCACATCTTTATCTCAATCGTCAGTCCGTCGGATTTGAAGTATGCCGGTCGTGACAATAGATTGATCGTGGGAAAATTAACGAATCGACTCAAAATGTGTGTTACTTATCACTGAGTCTCGATATTCTACGACAATTAATGTATGAATGTAACATTTAAACACAATCACGATTTCGTCAAATTCCATCGGCATCAGTTCTACCCCATCAACACCGTTGGTAGCCGAAGTTATGCACAAGTAACTAACTAAACACCACCCTTAAACAACCAAAATCAAAACAACCACAATAACGACGCTGCAGAAATCAAGGAACTGCTCAAGCAATCCATCAAAACACTGAAATGTCAACAAAAATATGTGAGCAAAATGCAGTACTCAGACAACAAACACAACAAATTACAGTCATGCTACAACTACTTACAAACACGTTAAGTAAAAAATAGAAATGCCAACGCCCTGGCCGCGCTGAGTGCAATCGTTCCCGTCAGATCACGAAAGTTACGCAGCGCCGGGCACGGATAATAGTACTTGGATGGGTGATCGTCTGGGAACTCCGTGTGGCGTTGGCGAATCGCGCTCCCCGGTGGTGTTCGGGCTTGGGCGCTGGCGGCTCAGCGCCTCGGGGCCGCCAAGCAATTCGGTAGGGGAACGGCGGCTCCGGCGACGAAGCGCGGTGTTACTATGGCCACACATCGCTCCATCAGCGGTGGTATTAGGCGCGCGGGGAGGCCCGGTTGCGACACTCACACCGGTTCCCGGGGCTCTCTCGATCGCAGCCGGGACGGTCATGGTGGAGGTTTTAGTCTGTTGGAGTCCGACACTACCACGCCGCTTTCCCCAGAAGCGGCCTGGCGTCCGTGCGAATTTCCTCTCATAAATATAATAATAAAAATATAAATATAATAAAAAAGAACAATAGTCTCTATTTTAGACTCTTGTAAGACAGATTACCAGACGTTTGATATTTTACAAGATAATGATGTTAGAGAAGGACTTAAAAAATTTAGTGATTGGCCAATGTATCCTTAATTATATGTGAATGGAGAACTCATTGGAGGATTGGATATTTTAAAAGAAATGAACGAATCTGGAGAGCTGGAAAGAATGTTGCCTAAGAAGAGCTAATGCAAAAGAAACGTGAGTTTCTGTTTACATAAATATTTAAATACTTTTGGCTTAATAGAAGTGCTTAATTATAGGATCTAATTAATTCTCGGATATAATTAAGGGTCATATAATTAATTTCTTTCAACAAGTAGACCAGTCCCTATATTAATATGTCGTAGATGGAAGGACACCGGACCTTCCCCTGAAACTCCGGGAAAATCCGTAAAATCGTAATTAAAGTTTACAGTTGTAATTAAACAATTTGCCGTCATTCTTCCCAATTGTACTTGTTTGCGATTTGTGATAATAAACTGGGGCTCAAGGCGACCATCAGTCGCCGAACGTAGCCGCGGTCAACGGGACGGGCGCTCCGTCTAACAAAGGTGCGGAGCGGTGTTATGACCCTCATTAAAGGAACTACCCATAGAGGTATCGGACAGTAAAACATGCTAACGGTTCCTTAGGACAATATATACCTGAGGTTGAGGCACGTACACAGCACAAGTCCCGGTAGCCCAAGGACCCGCTATAAAACTAGGGTTTTTCGGCAATTAAGATGGTTTGCAAACGGACAGGCAGTTTCTGTCTCAAATTGACCAATCGACAGCGACGTCGATCCGAGGAGCTTAGGTACTTAGACACTCCACCAGAGTTTGTCTCGGTGGCGTCGTTTGGACGAAGAGGCATTCCTGATTGAGACCTCATCGAGGAAGGGAACAGCGCCTTACGGTCAGTACACGTTTGAGTTAGAGCAAGTATAGCTGCCCTCCCGTTGGCCGTGGATTCGTTATCGAACCTAAGACTAGTGCCGCGATTGCCTAATCGCCGCTGTTGATTGTCGAATCGGTAGTGTTCATACTCGTAGTATCAGGCCGTACCGTCGTTATGACACAGCAATGGCCATTCCAATGGAAGTCTAGCAAATGCCCACAACTCTATTCCTGACGCTTCTCTGACAAATATAATTATTTGTAAGTTATTTTGTATCAGTTGTAAGGATTTCAATATTTGTTCTATGGAAATATGCAATAAATTAAACCATCTGTGTAAAAGGATCTCCTTGTTAGCGCTAATTTGTAGTCAACAGATTGCACAAGGCAAATAAATAATAATATAGGAATTCTTTTGCTCTATAACGGAGTCACTTTGTTTTCAAACAATATGTCAATTTCTCAAGTGTTTATCTGTTAATATTAATCCACATATGTTATAAATCGTCACAGATTTTTAATTGAATGTCATTTCCTGTATATCTTTGTATCATGTATTTTATGTATGTACAAATTTATAGCCAGTGAAACCTAATCATAATTAAAGACTCATACCACAAATCATAGTTTTTTAAAATTTTTTATGGTATATTATACTTTAGTTTTTCCTTTGCTTCATTCCAATTTTCGCATCTCTCTTCGCTCCTTTAATAATGTTCTGAAATATACTCGCATTTTTCTTCTTTTTTCTGAAGGTAAAGATGAATCAATTCAATGCGTATCTTCAATTTAAATGAAAATTCATGGTATCATTAATTACCTTTTGTTTAATGCTGCTCTTGACAGAGGTACATATGCATATGGATCTGGTTTTCCTTTCCTTTTCACATCACCTCCAGCCTTTGATGCTTTATATTCTGCTCCTGGTATACATTCTGTTCTTGATCTTTTCAATGGTCGATGTATTCCAGACCCTCCTGCTATGCATACCAAAATTGTTATTAAACAACAGACCAAAATTTACTATAGATTATATATTACTATTATACCTTGATACTGCTATGTGGATCCACTCCTTACGCTAATGTTATCATAACTATCGCCATATTTACTTTTTTTATCCATTGCTTGCGACATGGCTACAGACTGAACATCATCTTCTGATCATGTAACATAAAAATTCATTGGCTTCGTTCACTTGTTTCATTGAATTACTTTACATTTTTCTACAATTCCTAATCCCAAATCTAACCTCAATTCTTACCATAATCGTCTTCTGAATCACTGTGCAACAAAAGTGCAGATTTCTTCTTCCTCTTGGGTTCTAGTTCATTATCTTTCTCATTATCTACTGTGATAATAAGGCAGCCATCAGACGTAGCCTTGAATTCACGATCTTTCCATTTTATAGCTACTATTTTGGAATTTATAGCGACTGTAGGTTGCGTTGTTAAAAAATTATTTTGTAAAAAATTTAATTCCAACTTCGACTAATCGAATTTTGAAAAATATCTAGACTTACTTGATATATTTCGAGCAGCCGCAGGTTCAACGAGATCAACGATCTCTTCATTCTCATGAATGCAGGCTTGGATTCATTTTGGTAGTGTTATGGCACTGCCGTGTGAAAAGGGAATGAGCGTTTCGTCCCAGGACTACCGGTGGATTCGTCAGTAATGCTATGCCCGGTAGTCTCTGCCTTAGACGTAGAGGGAGTCTCTCTAGGTGCGGTATTTGTATCATGCGCCCGTATACTCGACCGCTAGTGGGATAGACAGACTCGTTGTCGTCGTAGTGGCCCTCTGATGTTGGCGGTTGGTACCCGGATCGCCCGGGAGGTGTTACGACCACGTTAATGCCTCGACTTGTTGGCGTCCTGTTGGTACCGATCCGCCACAAATCCCTTGAATAGCATTATGTTTTTTTAAATTTTCCTTTGTTATACCAGGCTTCGCAGAAGCTAAGAGAATTACAGAATTTAATATAATATCAAAGACCATAGGTCTTTGCTAGGTGCCATATGCTAGGGCATACGGTGGTGAGATGCACCGTGGTATGTCCTGGCAGGGAGCTATACAGGAGGTGTGGGAGTGGAGAACACACAATGAAAGGTTGCACGAAGGAGCCGAGATGTGCGATGTGCTCCAGAAAGGAAGGTGCAAATGTTCGGCACGTTACGAGCTCGCTGGCCCGCCCGATGGTCAGGGTGGAGACTAGGGACTAAGAGGATAAAGGTCCTGCAGATTAACCTGAATAGATGCAGGCTAGAGCAGGATCTTTTAGCTAAATATGTGTGCGAAAACAGGGTGGACATAGTGATCGTATCCGAGCCGTAAAAACAATTACCGTATTGGTACAATGATAAGATCCGGGATGCATTGCTATGGGTCACTCTTTTTAATGGACGACAAGCGTCTACTGAGACGCTGATCAGCAAGAGAGGAGTGGTTGGCATCAGCGTCGAGGACATTATGTGTATTAGTGGATATTGTTCTCCTTATGTGAACAGGCAGGAGTTCGACGGTTACATCTTGACATTGTCATCTTGACTACGTCGGACAATTTACGACCGATGCCCGGCATATAAAAGGGATAGACAACAATGTAGCCAATACTCTATCCCGGATCGAAACCATCGGGAAATCAGTTGATCATCAAACGCTAGCCGCAGCGCAACAAAACGATACCGAGATAATTAAGTCTGGCTCTAGCGCGTTGCAATTAATAAAGGTGCAATTTCCCGATCAGGATGTCGGATTATATTTTCATCTCTCGACCGAAGACCATTCGTACCGGCACAGCTACGACACACCGTATTTCGGTTGCTGCATGGACTTTCCCATCCAAGGATGCGCGCCACGCAAAAACTGGTGACGACGCGTTTTGTCTAGCCGTCCGTAAACAAAGATTGTCGAATGTGGACGCGGCAATGCATACCGTGTCAGCACAATAAAGTCACCAAGCACGTATACTCACCAGTTGGAACGTTCAAATCGTTAGAAGGCCGGTTCGAACATATACACTTAGACATTATCGCGATGCAATGCTCGCAAGGCTTATCGATATTGTCTAACGTGCATCGAACGTTTTTCGCGTTGGTCTAAAGCCGTTCCCATTGCCGATATGGAAGCGCCAACCGTTGCCTCGGCCCTCCTTTCGACCTGGATTTCTCGTTTCGGCATTCCCTTGAAAATAATGACCGATCGCCAGTTCGATTCGCGTCTATTTGAAGAGTTATGCCGGTTGCTCTGCGTCACTCACTTACGCACGTCGGCCTATCATCCCGCGTCTAATGGGATGGTAGAACACTTACATAGACAACTTAACACTAAATCTACCGACGCGGTCTTTTAGACCGCTTCCAGAACTTCTACTCAAATTTAACCATATTTAAACGTTATCAAATCGCTTCAAATTTCGTGACTTTTCCTAAAACATGCATACAATATATTTTTCGGTATTTATTTTTAGTTTGCTTTTTTCTTTTCCAAGAAAAATTTGTATTTTGTCTTGCCTACCGTGGGCGGTCAATTTGACAGCTCGATGGAATATTCTATTTATTCTCAAAATAAATACAATCAGTGCAAAGAAAAGGATATATCAAGGTCAGATGACAAACAAAATTAGTAATAACAAATGATAACAACTGTTATACACGTAACCTTGTCATAAACCATAATTCATCCCTGAATCAAGAGGGCCACTCAGTCCCATATAATGACCCTAAGGAACCGCCATAAAATTTAGCATTTTTGTAGTCAATTGTTACAAACATTTTAAAAGACGAAAAGTTTTTAGGGTTATTGCTCATTCCGGTAAAACACGGAAAATGTGGGGTTTTCCCATGTTCAACAGTCAATTCCACCCTCGAACAACCATTGATGGAAAATGGCCAGTACCCATCAATATTTTCATATAAATATCGCCGTCAGAGACTATATTTTTACTTGGTATCTTTCTTTCGACCAGAATACGTGTCGGTTTCTTAGTGAATCAGTCGACATCTAAACTTGTTATCTCTATAACTCAGACGGAAAGTATCTCGGAGTGTTTTGTGTAAAGTGGTTATAAAAGAAATAGTAAAGCATATAAAATTTGACAATAATTTTGTATTCCGTACATAGTGTTATTCTGTGATAAATATTTACCCTAAAAATGTCAAGACTGCAAAAAAAAATTATTAAAAATAACGGGCATAGCAGAAGACTGTTCAGTATGCGATGAACAAGAAACTCCAGCAACTGAAAACAGCATGGAAATACATGAAAAGCTATTTACAACCGAATCATAGTTAGACCGCAATAATGAAGACGAGAATATTATCAATGAGCTTTCACGTCCAGGGCAAAAAAGAAAGAAATTATCATTCACAGCAGAACGTAAGATTGGAGTAAAGAAACAACGTATCGAAACTGGGCTCGATGGAATAGTTTGGAAAGAACTAGATGCAAGTTCCAAACCTGGCAGAACACCAGCTCATAATATTTTTAGGGGTGTGTCAAGTCCGACAGGATATGCTAAACATATAGTGAAAGGATATAGTGAAAGGACAAGTAAAGACAGCATTTTATCTTATCATTGATCACCGTATAAGGGATCATATAATAAAATGTACGAAAGAAAAAGCATTTAGAGTATTAGGGACTAAGTGGGAGCTAGATACAACAAAACGATCGGATACGTCAATCGTAGCCACGCTCTCGTTATTAGGCATGGGCCTAAAAACTGTCCCAAAAAATGTTTTAAATATCCAACTTCGAGCTGCAAGTGGAATTTTCTTACGTATCCTTGTTAAATATGCATCGTCGGAACAACACTTAATACTTCGACATGTAAATCATTTTTCATTCTATTTCTCTATATGATTTTAAATATTACACCAAGGCATACTATCTATCTTTTTTCACGGTGTATTCAGTGTTTATCTGTGCTCCTTCGAGCATAAGAAGCAGCCACATGGTCTAGTTCATCTACGATGCAAGTGTTGGATGTTATTTTATCATTTACCATACACTATAAACCAAAATTAAGACAATCAGCACAACATGGAATATGTGCCACATTAAATGGTAGCACAAATTTGAATAAAGAAATTATTCAAATAAATTGGACAATTTTTGATGAACTTTAATATTATGATGTTAATTATAGGAGTTGATATCATGAAAGGTGAAAGCCCACCGCAATATCATCCAGCTACTCCATACATTGCAAAATTCTGTATTGGTCAACTTGACTCCGAGTACGATGGTACTACAAATGTTCTTCATGTCCTTACACTACTAAAAGACATTTTCCATCATTTATCAAAGATTCATGTGAAGGTATTTGTCAACATTTGTCAAGGAAATACATATATGTCGGAGATGAAAGAACACCGGAGTCTTCGGAATTTTGGATAATCCCGCAACATTGTAACCTAGAGTCTACTATAGCTGTAATTAAACAATTGTAGTTATTCAATCCGATTGTAATTGTTCGAGAGTTGTGATAATGAGCTTGGGCTCGAGGCGACAGCCAGTCGCCAAACGTAGCCGCGGTTACGGGATGAACGCCTTGTCTAACAAAGGCATGGAGTAATTCTATAGCTCTCCTTAAAGGAAATATTCGTGGCGACACGCGACAGTAAACATTCCAACGGTTTCTGTCAATTGTAGTTATTCAATCCGATTGTAATTGTTCACGAGTTGTGATAATGAGCTTGGGCTCGAGGCGACAGCTAGTTGCCGAACGTAGCCGCGGTCACGGGATGAACGCTTTGCCTAACAAAGGTACGGAGTAATTCTATAGCTCTCCATAAAGAAATATTCGTGGCGACACGCGACAGTAAATATTCCAACGGTTTCTGTCCCGTGGCTCGCCACACGCAGGCCCTATTCTTCGAGTAAGATGATTGCCAGATGTCGATGCGTCTCCGCAGTACATGTTCGGCTAGCCCGAGGGCCCGTTATAAATCTTAAGGTTTAGTTAACTAAAGTCCTTCAAACAGACAAACAGTCTTTGTCTCAACTACGGGAAGATAGGGGAGACATATTTTTCAACGAGCGCGGTCTCCCACTAGCAACTTTCCCTCAAGGGCGGCTAGGATCTTTTTCTAACCACCGATATGGAGATTGACCAATTAGCAGCAACGACAATTTCCCTTACTTTCTGAACGAAGGCTTTTCTCGACGAATCCGATGATCTCGTATCCTTAGACACACCCCATTATAGTTTTCCTCTGTGGCATCATCGGGACGGGAAAGGCATTCTCGCTCGCGATCTCATTGATGAAAGGAGTAACTCTTTACGACCAATGAATATTACGCGTCCGACTTAGATTTTGTGAGTACGTTCATCTATCATCCCGTCGACCGCGGATTCGTTATTGAACCTAGAATCATTGTCGTTAGTTTCTCGAGTACCTAACTACCACAGTTACTTGTCCGGTTCTATAATAATCGTATTTGCACTAGTCAATGTCTTCTCTATTGCATAACGACAACGTGTAACCCAAACGAAGATTCGTTTCATGCCCCTAACCCTAATTCTAGTGTAAACCCGACATATATATTTCTTATTTATCTGCAGCCATAACCCAGAATATTGAGTGTACTATTATAATACTTTCCTGAGGATTGTAAACTCATAAAATATTAATTCATACAAATGTTACAGATTTATATTCTATGTAAAGAAAGGATACAGGGATGCGCTATATCATAACTGAATACATGCATTTTCTATGGCACATTTTGGTAACTTATTAATACAAAATTTAAATTTTATTAATGAGAATTATATGACACATTTGGAAGCTTTAGTTTTCCTAGTGTCATATTTATGTCATGATATAGATATAGATCATAGAGGATCAAATAATGCATTTCAAACTAAACGCTCTACGATTCTAGCTAGTCTTTGTAGTTCTGAAGGTTCTGTAATGGAGGTAAATTACCTTTAAGAACAAAACTGTTATAACAAAAATGTTGAAAATGATAACGGGAGTTCGCGCTCGCCATCTATATGCAGATACGCTAGTTACAAAAAATAGGTACCTTGACGACAGGTGGATTTGCTACAGCAGCAAGGAGAGAGAGGAAAGGCGACCTGTCGAACGCGGAGTCCCGCAGGGCTCGGTGCTGTGATCGATACTATGGAACATTGTGTACGACGAGGTACTGCGATGCCCGCTGCCCCCAGGCGCGGCCATGGTGTGCTACGCGGGCGACACCCTGGTCCTGGTCGGGTGTCGTGGCTAGCACGAGACACTGCTCATCGGCGAAATCGCAACGGCCTGGGCTTGAGGGTCTCCCCTGCGAAGTCAGAGGCCATCTGGTTCTACGACAAGAAGCAGCGAGGGACCCCACCGCCCGGCCTATGCATAAACATGGCAGGCGAAACCGTCCAGGTGAGATCGCAAATGAAATACCTGCGTCTCGTCATCGACAGCCAGTGGACGTTCGAGCCACGCTTCGACTGCCTGATTCCGAAAGTGTCGGTGGCCGCTAATGGCTAATGCAGCCTGGTACCGAACATCGGCGGGGCGGGAGACGCGGTGCGCCGACTTTACGAGGGCGTTATTCTGTCCCGAGTGATGTACGGGGCCCCGGTATGGGCGAACGACCTGATGGCGAGCCGCCGCAGCATCCTGCTCCTGAGGAGACTCCACAGGGTAACCGCCATCAGAATCATTAGGGGATACCGGACGGTGTCTCACGCGTCGGCGACCGCCCTAGCCCCCCCCCCCCGTGGGAGCTCCGGGCGCTAGCGCTCAAAAAGAGATACACCCATCGGAGAGTATGGCATCCGGGAGAAGATCCGACCGAGCAGGCGGCTCCGAATGGCATTGGAATCGCTGAGGAGGACACGTGGGACCGGCGGCGATCCCGGCTAATCAACGAGGGAGGTGAACATCGGGGCGCGGAGGCGGTCCTTCCAAACTAGGAGGCATGGAGAAGCCGCCACGGCCTCCCGCTCACATTCAGAATGACCCAGATGCTCACCGGACACGGCGTGTTCGGCGAGTTCCTGAAGAGAATTGGACGGGAGACGACAGACATCTGCCACCACTGCGGAGAGGACAGGGACACGGCGCAGCACACCCTGGAGCTCTGCCTGGCGTGGGAGCTGCCCCGACACTCCCTGCGGCATGCCACAGGAGGAACACTGACCCCCCCAGCAATTATAGAGGCGATGTTGAGAGAGCCACAGGAATACGAGGCCGTCCGCCACTTCTACGAGCGAGTTATGCTCGCGAAGGAGCGAGCAGAAAGGGAGAGGAAGAAAAACTCTCACCCCTGCAGGATAAGACGATGGAGAAGGATGGCAGTAAGGCGACCTAGAGCCGCCCCAACGCTGTCCCAACGGACCACGCCTGAAGGAGTGCAGCGCTAGGGGCAAGGACCCCCTAACGCCAGCTCAATATACGGAAGATACTAGGACTGGCTCGAACAAGAGGACGCGAGAAGAGGGCGCAACAAAAGTTAATTCATTGAGGTTCCTGGAGCACCCCCGTCGCACGCGTAGGATTGTCATCGTGGAGTTTTAGTCGGTAGAAATCCGCTACTACGCGTCCTGCGGCTGCGGAGTTTCCATGAGGATTTCTCCACGTACAAAAAAAAATGTTACAATAAATAGTAACTGGAAGATAATTCTAGATACAATCGATAGATTTAATCGATAGGTTTAAGATGTTCTTTTGTTCTTATCCCTAGTGCATGTAAGAAAGTGCAATAAAGGATTTTCGGCTCAGAAAGGCGTGATAGATTTATCCAAAGAATAAAATAATAGCTATTGTGGTTCTACTTCTGAATACAGAAATAAGAACAAAAAATTGAACATAAATGTGATATCAACATAACTTATCATTCTCTCATTTAACAGAGACATCATTTTGCACAGACCATGTGCATTTTAAATAAAGAAGGGTGCAATATATTTGAAAACGTTAATAGTGATTATTTCTCAATATGTGTTGAGATAAATGTTGGTATGATCATTAGTTTCTACATGCAGAGTTGGTACGTCTACTTACGACTCTCTTTTATTTTTCCCGTTCGCCATGTGTTAATTATCTGAGTATTCGGTGTGTTGTAATGGCTGTACATGGTGGTGAAATGCAGAGTATACAAAACTAATCTGTGCGAATCAATTAAATATCGAACCCCAAAACCTATTTAATAACAATATGCTTATGACATGTTGTGATCTTAATGATCATACTAAGCAGTGGAAAGTTTCTAAAAAAACTGCAGTAAGTAGAAGTCTAAGTCTAGATAAATTTCGAAGACAATAATATATTTAAGAGCTTATGTGCTTTTTTCTTTGACTTTGCGTTAGGAACAAATTTATAATGAATTTTTTTTCACAAGGAGATTTAGAAAAAAGTATAGGTAGTATCCCCATAGAAATGATGGATAGAGAACGAGCATCTATACTAGGCCTACAAGTTTAATTCATTACAAATATAGTCCTTCCATTTTTTATGTAAGTATATTTTAAAAGAAACTGTCTTTGTACAACATATGTATATACTTTTATTTTGAATGCACATTCAAAGTAAAAAAAATCGGATTTGAGATATATTTCTCATAAGGAGTATAATTAAAAGGAAGAATAGTATTTTTGTAAAAGATAAGATTTTCTTAATTGAAAAAGACTGATGTTTTGTGAAGACAGTAGAATATAGATTATAGATTATAAACCTTTCTTTTTATACAGTTAATTTTAGTTTTCCATATGATTTATTTAATTATTTTGTCTCTTAGTAATCTTTCTATATTATTTCCAATGGTACAACCACTTGTTGACGTGCTGAAGGAAAATCGAGCTTTATGGAAAGTGTCTAAAAAGCATATTCCAAAAATATATGAAAGCAGGAACAAAAGGTATTGGTATCCTATTGGATCCTACTTTTGAGGAAGAAATATTACAACCTTATGCATAAAGTAATACAGGTTTCTCAAGAAATTCTACTATCAAATTGCAATTAAATGAAACAACAAATAATAGTAGGTATACAATAAAATAAATACACAATATTTTTATCATGAATATAAAAGTATTTAAAATATATAAATTATAAGATGTTTTAAATTCAAAAGCAATATATAAGGTCTATTAATCACTAGATATACAGAAAACAAACAAAATTTATTTATTACAAGAACGCAGGCGTTATAAAACTGTTTATTATACATTTGATGTACACTGAAATGTTATATTTATTATAGAGTATGTATATGTATGTCGGAGATGAAAGAACACCGGATCCTTTGGAATTTTGGACAATCCCGCAACATTGTAATCTAGAGTCTACTATAGCTGTAATTAAACAATTGTAGTTATTCAATCCGGTTGTAATTGTTCGCGAGTTGTGATAATGAGCTTGGGCTCGAGGCGACAGCCAGTCGCCGAACGTAGCCGCGGTCACGGGATGAACGCTTTGTCTAACAAAGGTATGGAGTAATTCTATAGTTCTCCTTAAAAGAAATATTTCTGGCGGCACGCGATAGTAAACATTCCAACGGTTTCTGTCCCGTGGCTCGCCATACGCAGACCCTATTCTTCGAGCAAGATGATTGCCAGATGTCGATGCGTCTCCGGAGTACATGTTCAGCTAGCCTGAGGGCCCGTCATAAACCTTAGAATATAGTTAACTAAAGTCCTTCAAACAAACTGTCTTCGTCCCAGCTACGGGAAGATACAAGAGACCTATTTTTCAACGAACGGCGTCTCCCACTAGCAACTTTCCCTCGAGGGCGGCTAGGATCTTTTTCTAACCACCGATATGGAGATTGACCAATTAGCAGCAACGCCAAATTCCCTCGCCTTCTGAACGAAGGCTATCCTCGACGAATCCGATGATCTCGTGTCCTTAGACACACTCCATCATAGTTTTCCTCTGCAGCATCATCGCGACGGAGAGTCATTCTCTCGTGAGGTCGTATTAGTGAGTTACTTAGAATCTGTACGCTCGGTGTATATTCCACGTTTTCGCAAAGAGTCCGACTTAGATTCTTGTGAGCACGTATATCTATCATCCCGTTGACCGCGGATTCGTTATTGAACCTAAGACCAACATCACTAGTATCGCGAGTGTCCAACCGCCGCGGTTGATTGTCGAGTCGGTAGCATCCATACTCTCGTATTAACAGACCGTACGTTCGTTATAACGTACCTCCGTTATAACACGACGATGGCCGATTCCAATAAAGATTCATCGAATGCCCACAACCTTATTCCTGACCCTTCTCCGACATCAGAAGTGGGATCAGTGTCGATTATAACACTACAAGTGTTACGACCATCGTACGCGAGTTAATTCAGACGCTAGTGCAGAAATCGAATATGGAACCTAACAATTTTCGCCACCGTGTTTGAACCCTGAAACTGCGAGCTCCGATTCCGCTGCGTGATGCGCAGCTGTCAATTTGATTATGGAGGAAAATCCTTACGAAGCAGTGCCCTGAATATAATCTCAATGATAAGCGGCGAATCGACTTTTACGTAGCGGGAGCATCAACTGGTGGATCAAGTCATCCGGGTGAGTCGTTTCCATTTTACCCCGATTTTGGAGCCGAGTGTTCACTAATTAAAGAATCCGTAGTCTTGAGATTTTCTGACAAAAGAACGATTGATATAGTAGTAATGCGAGGAACGAGAAATATTGGAACATCTCAACTCTTGTCCGTTGTCGGTGTTAGTGGTTTTACATTAGAAATAAATTCGTCATGCTCTCGCGTATAGTCATTTTAAAATGTGATACCGCGATTGATCGTGAAATTTTAAGTCAAGGTTTTGATGTAATATTACACAAAATAGCCTCGCTATGTGTAAGACAAATAATTAATGCCTGTAATAATACCGCTGAAAACGAGATCGATGTTAATGAAGTTGGCAATGATGTACGTGGTAGCGATAAAGGTTGATTAATCTTTCTTTTCGAAAATTCAAAGATTCATTCGTTACGGGTTTCCTACGTGCTCGCGTAATTGCAGGCCGGTTGGAGATGCAATTGATTGGTCCTAACATCACCGTACAAAGAAGTCCTTATACATTTCGCGAGGAAGAGCGCAGAATAGTACGTGAGAGAATAAGCGAATCAATTAGAGCCTAGTAATTTATCGCTCGCGAACACCATGTTACTCGTGAAGACGAACGATGGTTCAGATAGATGATTTGTAGATTTTCGAAAACTAAATAAAAATACGGTCGCGGATCGGTGCCCTTTGCCCCTTATTGCTGGTAAAATCGCGAGATTGCTAAAACGAGATATTTTATTGTTCTGGACATGGCCGGCGGGTTTCACCAAACCCTATTCATCCTAATTCTAGTAAGTACACAGCATTGGTTACCCTCGATGGACAATTTGGGCAATAAGTTGTTGTTTTCTTCAAATTCTTTTGTGCCTTTGTTCGGTCCAGTCGACGTCTTTTGTTCGCATGGCATGGTTGCGTGCACGTCTGGTGTTTCTTCAGGAATCATTTTTCGAACAGCGATATTGTGCTGACTCCGTTGAAAGCGGGAATTCTTGCGTTTTTATAAAATCTTAATAATTTTGCAACTAATACTTGTCTAAATATCCTAATTTCTTCCTTGCTGCAATTTTTACCGTCAAGGCGTTTACCACGGAAATCCCCAGAGGTAGTCGCATGCCAGGTTTTCTGTGCCATTTGATCCTTTTTCTAATTGTGGTGACATGGGTGGCCATTTGGTCGGAGTGATCTGTACCACGCTTTTCTTCATTGTATTCAGCGGCGGCTGGTGATTTTAATGTTGCGAGCAAACGAAACAAGAGATCATTCTTAAGGTTCCTTTGAAAATACGTATGGCATACGTGCGTATGCCATTCGTACGTTGTTGTTTATTTTGTTGACGTTCTAATTATTGCCGACTCCATAGATCGAGCTCGAGAAGGATTGTACACCGTATTAAATACCCTTGTAAACGCCGAGTTTTCTTCTAAATGCCCTTTCCTAAACATATCGGTACTCTATTTGGGACATGTAATTCATAACGCCGCCTCCTTACAAACTCTTCCTTGATCTTCCTCCAACTCAACGTGTTGAAGGCGTTTTTCACGTCAAGGGCGACCATTACACACAACAGGCCCTTCCTCCTACACTCTTCCACCACCGCGACCTTCCTCCTACACTCTTCCACCACCGCGACCTTACTGTCCAAGGCCTCGATGGTTCCTCTTTTCCTCCTGCACCCATACTGGTTCTTCTGGAAGGGATCCTTTCCATGAGCATCTTAATCGTGTGCTCCCAGACTTTGCTCAACGCCGGCAGTATACTAATCGGCTTATACGCCGAAGATGTCGTCATATTGCGGCCGGGTTTAGGTATCAACACAACCTTGGTCTCCTTCCTCATTGCCGGTATTCTTCCTCTCCTATTAATGCCATTGAGCACGTCCAGGAGCACCTCCGGCCTTCTCGCTGCTAACACTCTTATCAACAACTAGAGGGTCAACTTCCGCCAGAACACGTCTTACACGTCAAACGAGACACACATGGTAACGAGTAACTTTA